>NW_027054174.1:0-15312 GCF_011386835.1 Chrysemys picta bellii
CAAATAATGGGAAGACATTACTGCTGGGTACCGTACTCCTCAACTGCCAGGGAAAGTTCCCCTAGACATTTGTTCAGACGAGCTCAGAGGGGTCGCGGCACTGACCTTGGCTGTGGTGGGGATTCCTTGGCTTTCTGCTCCAGCTTCTTGGCCAGCAGGAGCTTTTCCTCCTCAGATTTCTCTGGGTAACTTCTGGACGGGGGAACCACAAAAGAGAGGTGAGGAGTGAGGCCATGGCAGAGATGCAATGAATGCTGCTGAGATGATGCCCAAGACCAGCAGCTCACATTGATTTGCAAGCCCTGGGCCCTTGGGGGTTCCCGCTTTTAAGCAGCAGAGAGCAGCACCGACCTGGACATTTTCCTCCGCTTCTTCTCCTCGGCTTTGGCTTTCTGGGCCGACGTCAGGCTCTCGGCCTCGGCCAGATTGTCCACAGCGATGGCCAGGAAGACATTGAGCAGATATCTGAGAGGGGGTGGGGCTAAGGAGCTTAGGGAGCATGCTCATATGTAAGGAATGAGTCCCTTCCATGGCCCAGGCTTAGCGAGAGCCTGTGTGATGACACTAAGCAATGTACGCAGGCAGGTGGGGAGAACCCCAGGTTCAGCAACGAGCCCTATGTGTACCCATGACAGCTGCCTCTTGGCTGTCACCAGTGAATCTCTGTTGGTGTCCCAACGGATTTTTTCATCCCTTTTAACCCCCACTCCTGTTTCATCATTTCCCTCACTCCTGGTACTATGATGTCTGAACATACCATACCCAGCCCCATAGCTCTTCCCCGATGTGTACTTGAACCTAGATGTGACTGTGCTGGATAAGACAAGAAAACGCCCAGCTGTTACTCCCCAACTGGCTAGAAAGAGGATACAGTTCCCGCAGACAAAGAGGATGATGAAGTAAATGCATACCAGCACGCCGGGGAAGGAGGGCCCTTTATAAGCCATGATCCCATTGTACATGATTGAATTCCAATCTTCTCCGGTCAGGATCTGGGAGACGGGGTGAGTGAAAGAACAGGTCAAGTAGAACCATTCCACTGGACCAGAAAGAACAGAACCCAGAAGTCCTGACTCCTTGTTCCCTGCTCTAACCACTAAGTCACACTGTCCCCCAGAGCCCAAAAAAGAACCCAGGTATCCTGACTTCAGCCCCTCCTCTATGCGTTAGACCAGCGGGATTGATGCCCGCTGCACCCCATGCCCCGTACCTGGAAGACACTGATAAGCGCCTGGGGGAAGTTATGGAAGGTGCTGCGCCGCAACTCCATGTCTTCAAAGTCGAACTTCCCGCCGAAGAGCTGCATCCCCAGCAGGGAGAAGATGATGATGATGATGAAGAGGAAGCGGAGGAGGAGCAGGGAGGCGATGGAGCGGACCGAGTTTAGCAGGGATGCCACCAGGTTGCTCAGAGAGGTCCAGTATCTAGCGTGAGGAGAGGCACACAGGCTGCTTACGTCAAGGGGTGCCACTGGGGCGCACAAGCAGAAATGGGGGGCAGGGTGATGAGGGGAATGCCTTGCTCAGTTGGAGGGGGACACTCCATCATCTCATCTCCGCTTGGCCAAATGTCTCCCGTGTGGTCCTGGGACCAGGTGTTAGACAGGAGATGATAAGAATAATGCCTAGCTCTTCTGTGGAGTTTTTCATCAGTAGATCTCAAAGTGCTTTGCAAAAGAGGCCATGTTCCTTGTCCCCATCTCACAGGTGGGGAAACTGAGGCACTGGCCAGGGACATGACTTGCCCCAGGTCTCCCAGCAGGCCAGTGGCAGAGCTGGGAGTAGAAGCCACGTCTCCTGATTCCCATTCAAGTGTGCTCTCCATTAGGAAACACATCCTAGTACTCAGTTCCTGGCTTTGCCACAGATGTCTTGTGCAACCATGGGCCTGGCACTTAGCCCCTCCGTGTCTCCGTTCCCCATGCATGAAACAGGAATAAGGATGCTGCCCTGCCGCACAGGGGGCGTGAGGAGGAATCCGTTGCTCTGATGTTATGGTGATGAGGGCAGATAAGTACCTACCTAGATAGATCTGGAGAGCCAGGTGAACCCCATGCCCAGCTTCCCCCCATTTTCATTATTGCCACCAAATATCCCAACCTAGGGAAGTGAGGTTCATGAATCCTGTGGCATTCTCAGCTCCCAGCTCTGTTGTGTCTCTGGGACCCCTCTGGCAGAGCGGGCTCCTGCTCCTGCTCCGGGTAGCTGTGAGGAGCCTCGCTGGGTCCCAAAGGACAGGCTGAGCTGCTGGTTTGTCTCGTGGCAGGAGGGCTCAGACCCTGCACTCTCCACGCCCTCCTTCCAGCAGGGCCGCAGGTAACTACTCAGAGTGTGGTTTGCCCCACCACTCACAGGACAGCCTGATCAGCTGGGGGCTGATAGCGGTGAGTCAGTGTCAGATTAGAGCCCCAGAGTTCTGTGTCCCAGACCCCCACCCTATTCCCCATTTTTTTATCATCCTGTGGAACTCCTTGCCACAGGACACCACAGAACCAACTACTACAGCTAGATTGTAAAGAGGGCAGGTTAACATTAGGAGCACTAATGGCTGTCCCCACTGCTGCTGTTGAGGCACACAGGAGTATCCGATACTGGAAAGCCTTGAGAAAATCATAACAGAGTGTCAGAGCTAAAGGGGAAGCTCACGCAGCTGGAGGGTGCAGAGAGATTGCCAGCTGTGCCCATTTTCCCACATTCTCCATAGTAAAGGTGACCTGTCAAGGGGGAAAAACATTGGGCTTGGCCTTTTTTTGCTCCCTTCTGAGGGATAAAGCAGGCCTGGAAAGGACGGGTGGATTTGTTTTCAGTGGTATTTTACCCGTTTGCTTTAATTCATGTCTTGGCTACGCTGGAAGACTCGAGGACTAGTAAGATTGTGACACTGCAGGGACCAAGGAAGTGACACCTGGTTAACTGAGAAGGGAAGGGAATTTTACAGGGACTATTTAAAACTGCTGTTGGGGCAGGGACTGTCTTTTTGTTCTGTGTTTGCACAGCACCTAGCACCATGGGGTCCTGGGCCAGAATGGGGGCTGCTAGGTGCTACCACAATACAACTGAATAATTACAATGTGTTCATTATCTGGTTTTGTTAAGACTGGGGAGAAAAGCTCTCTGTGTTAAGAATTCCACCATCCTGTCCCTTCAATTAAGGGCTGATAGCGCCCCTGCTCCACATTCCTGAGTCATCCAAAGAGTTCTCCAAGAGAAAAGGGAAGACAAGGCTTGATAGCTTTGATAGCCAAGGTACCAAGGAAGAAGGGAAGAAAAAGGTTAAAAACCCCCTTCAAACTTTCTGTTCATATCCCCAAACTCAATAAGGGCCCGGCCCCTCCCTCAGGGCAGACCCCTGCTGGGACAGATAGAAAGGAGAGCGGCACCATGCAGTCCACACGCCTTACCCGCTGAGCACGCCCAGCACCAGGTTGAGAACGAAGAAAGAGCCCTGCAGAATGAGGCTGACGAAATAGATCCAGGGCCACTCGTTCCCGATGGCGTCGTTCACCTGAGCAGGACAGAGGCAGATGAAGATCCAGGGGGAGAACCAAATCCACCTGGCTCAGGTAAGCCCATTACTGGAGTAGCTGAGCACCTCACAGTCTTTACGCATGGGGAACTGAGACACAGAGCGACTAAGAGACTTGCCCACGGTCACAATGGGAGTCTGTGGCAGAGCAGGGAATTGAACCTGGGTCTCCCGGGTTTCAGACTTGTCCCTACTCATTGACCAGCCTTCCTCCCAGGAACCCAGTGGTTAGGGCACTAGTTTAAGGCTTTGAAGACCCAACTCCCTACTCTGCCACAGACTCCTTGTGTGACCTTGAGCAAGTCACTTAGCCTCTGGGTCTCAGCTCCCCATCTGTGCAATGGAGATAATAGCACTGTCCTGCCTGCCTCCCGGGGGGTGAGTGGGGCAGGGGGGGTTAATGACGGTGAAATGCTTTAAGATCTAATGGTGAAAAGCACTGTATAAGAGCTAGGTGGTGGTATTATTAAAAGCCACCAGATACAATATCAGACACTGGCCCAGCAACCTGTGTCTCAAGCTGCCCTCAGCCCACACTCCTGGGAACAAAGGATGCCCAGAAGGGTAACACACCAAGCGCTTTCCAGAGGCAGAGGCGGGACTGGAACTCAGCTCTGCAATTCCCAGCCTGTCCCTGAGCCGTCACACCATCCTTCCTCCCCTACCATTCTTCGTGGCTTGGAGGGCAAGTTTATGGTCGCTTATACCTGAGCTCCAGAGCTGAGGAGCCGTCCGAGGACTCGCTCCCACCAGGCTCCTGTCTTTTAAGGCAAGGGTGGGGTTCGTTTGAGAGTCTCAGCGGTACTTGGACAGGGACTCTCTTGGCTAGGCAGGGTTCAAACACTCTGCTCCACCTTCTCCCTGGGAGCTCATTGCTCAGTGGATACATCATCCAGTAGCTGCAGAGTCTGCGGGGCTCGCTGCCCCGGAAGGATCCCCACCATTTGGGAAGCCTGGCCAGCCCAACCCGCTTAGTACCATGTTCTTGTTCAAAGAGCGTGCCGGCGTCTCCTCCCTCGCAGCCAGCGGGCTCAGGCCTTCACCTACCCAGTAGAGGACTTCCGTCCAGCCCTCCATGGTGATGCACTGGTACACAGTCAGCATGGCGAAGCCAAAATTATCAAAATGGGGGATGCCGTTGTTGGGCCCTGGCCACCCACTCCTGCACTCAGTGCCGTTGAGGGTGCAGTGATACCCGTGGCCGGTGGTGGTGCACGGGGATGGCTTCTCCATTTCCCCTTTGGCAATGATATCTGAGGGTGAAACCGAAGCACAGAAGTCAGGCTGAGCAGAGGAGAAGGACAACTACACTCCTGCTGCTGCTTGTGCCTTAGCCCCCAGCCCCACCCAGAGGAGGGCTCTGGCGCAGTGCAATATACCTCCTAGCCACACCATATAGCCATATAATGCCCCCAGCCATGCCATATAGCCATATAACGCCCCCAGCCATGCCATAACCTTCCCAGCCATGCCATATAGCCATATAACGCCCCCAGCCATGCCATACACCTCCCAGCCATACCATATAGCCATATAACTCCCCCAGCCATGCCATAACCCTCCCAGCCACACCATATAGCCATATAACTCCCCCAGCCATGCCATAACCCTCCCAGCCACACCATATAGCCATATAATGCCCCCAGATATGCCATATACCTCTCCATCATGCCATATAGCCTTATAATGCCCCCAGCCATGCCATACACCTCCCAGCCATGCCATACACCTCCCCGCCATGCCATGTAGTCATATAACGCCACCAGATATGGCATACACCTCCCAGCCACGTCATATGGTTATATGGCTATATGGTGTGGCTGGGAGGGTTATGGCATGGCCCCCCCGGCTGGTGGGAGGGTCGCCCACGTTCCAGACCTGTCCCGATGTAGTAGCAAGTCTTGTGCAACTTTCCCTTGAACAGCTCCTGCCCGACGATGGCGTAGATGATGATCATGAAGAGGACCAGTAGGGCGATGTGGAGCAGGGGCACCATGGCCTTGATGATGGAGTTCAGGACCACCTGCAGGACTGCAGCTGAGAGAGAGAGAGAGAGAAGGGTAACAGGTCACACTCACCTCCCCTCCTAACTGGCAGCACGGCGTCTCACAGACACATTGAACCGCTTCGCCACCGCAGCACATGACAGGGAAGAGAGGGAGGGACCTGGGCCCAGCTCTCACTGGTGTCAACCACTAGGCCATCCTTCCTCCCCAGCATGTGTCCCTATATGTCCCAGGAGGGGGGGGGTGTGAGAAGGAAAGCCCTGGTGACTGAAATCTCTCAATCCCATTACAGGCAGCAGCAGCTCCAGGCCCCCTCACACTGCCCCAGAGGGATCGGGGAAGGCTGAGTCCCTGCAGTTCATCTCCTTGGGAGATTGTTAGCCAAATGGGCTCGTTTCCCCCTGGAGCTGCCCAATTACCCCAAGGAGGCACGGGAGTCTAGAAGACGGCTTCAAGTTCTTTATTGATCAGTCAGCTGAGCGGGTGTCCCCCTCGACTCATGCCAGAGGGAGGAACACACCTTACAAGCACAACTGGGCTTCTTTTATACAGAGAGACAAACAACTTAGCGTGTTCAAATTCTGCTAACCTATGCATTGTTTAAATTCAGTTCTAGTAGTAATCAGGATACATCCGTTTAGCTTTCCGTCCTTCACATTCCTTTCCCAGGGTCCGTCCAACCCCTCCCCTTTTCCATATATTTTCTATACATCCTGTATACGTGCAGCTTCATGCATGGGAAACGACAGTGAGAACTGAGATAAGCATGTTTACTGGAATAACAAGCAGAAGCCGAGATAAACATGTTTTTCGGTTTTTGGGCCTAACAAGATGGTCTCACGATGGGGGCATCTGGCTCCTAGACACTGGGGTGACCCCCACCAGCTCCTTTCACAACAGACTATGGTGGGATTGACGCATGCTGGGTCTTGGTGGGTTATATCTCCGCGAGGGGCACTAGCACTGGGACTATCTAGATCAGGGGTGGCCAACCTGTGGCTCCGGAGCCACATGCGGCTCTTCAGAAGTTAACATGCGGCTCCTTGTATAGGCACCGACTCCGGGGCTGGAGCTACCAGCACCAACTTTCCAATGTGCCGGGGGGTGCTCACTGCTCAACCCCTGGCTCTGCCATAGGCCCTGCCCCCACTTCACCCCTTCCTGCCCCCTCCCCTGAGCCTGCCGTGCCCTCGCTCTTCCCCCTTCCCCCTAGACAGGGCCAGCTGCAGGCACCAGCTTGTCAATTGATGCAAGAAGCTACAGCCCCCTTGCGAAGTTTGGTCCTGCTGGAAGCCGGCAGAGCCAGCACTGGCTCCATTCCCTCCTCCCATCCTGTGAAAAACATGGACAGGGCAGGACCTCTGCTCTTTTCTCCTCCAGCACCTGGCCTGGAAAGGGACAGAGGGAGCCATCCCTAACCCCCCAGCCTGGGAAAGGGGAGATGAGAGGGGACCCCACTACAACCCCCAGGCCTGGGAAAGGGGGGCGAGGAAACCTAGGGGGAGCAGAGGTGAGGCTCCGGGGGCTGGATTGAGGGGTTGGGGACTGATGGGGGGCCTGAACTGATGGGGGGATGGGGAGGCTGCGAAAGAGAAGTCTATTTAAAATAAAAAATTATTTATTTATAGTTATTTGGACAATTATTAATTAAAAACCAAATTATTCATTGTAATTACTGGATCATGTACATACGTATGTAGTTATCAAAATTATACAACAACAGAAGACGGTTTAATTTATTGCTGAAATGCTTTGAATGTGACTGAATTGATTATTTTTTTTTAAAAATCATATTCAGGGATTATGACTGTAACTACTGCACTGAGCTAAGAAAAGCTCTGAAAGGGGCTTGCTGTTGTAAAGATCTTCTTACGTGTCAAGATCTTTACAGCTCACCTCATTATTCAAAAATCATTGGAAAACGTGCTGCACAGAGAGAATGCTTTGTGTTTCTCAGCTGTTCATTGCTCATTTGCCGGCTCCATGTTATAGGCCTTGTTCAGTCTATTTCTAAATGTGTGTGAATTAGGTTTTTCTATCATATTGTAACTTTGTCACAGGACAGAGCTCTCCACTGAGTACTTAGGGTTATACCTGTGTTGGGGTCCACTAGGTATAGCTACCAGGTAACTCCGGAGAGCGGAAGGCCAAAAGTGCTGATGAAGCTCTTTTGCTCTGGGCCTACCTGAACCACAGTGACTCCATCTTGGGAACTCTCACCTACTTCTGTGCTAACTGCTTACATGCTCTGAAGTAGGCTGAAGCAGAAATGTAATGTCAGCTTTTTAACAGATGGCTGCAGTTTCACTCACACTAGCAGAAATAATAGAGATAAGAAGCGAGGGAAAGGAGGGGTAGTTAGTTTGCAGGCGTCTAACTCAAGGTCGCAAAGACTGAGAAAGTTCTCTCACAAGCTTATGTAGAGCTTATTGTAACAGTTGTCTGGAAGAGAGGGGTAAGGGGGAACAGCCAGACAAAGAGATGTATGAAAACAGTTTGAAGTATAAAAGGTAAAATTTGTTTGTATTTGTTGCACTAGATTTGAGACATGCCGGTCTCCTAGTGCCATTTCAGAGCTCTGAAATAAACTTGGCTTGCTTTCTCCCCTCGGTGTCTTTATTGGTGCCAAGCACACCGGGCAACGAACCCCCTGTTTGCCATCTCGGGCCCAGTTCTGGGCAGGCAACACCTGTGTACAAGAACTTCCCATGCATTCTCCCCTTTTTCCAACCAGCATGGATGCCTTCCCTCTACGGTAGCTCTCCATTTTGGAATGGATACTTTTGAGGGGCTCCATCCTCATAAGGAGATACCATTACCAGAAGCACGACTATTATATTGAAATGAATCTCTTGGTACTGAGGACTAGCCCAAATACAACATCTTCTGCATCTTCTCCTTTTGAATTCTCCTGAAGTATGTCTGTCTACTTGCAGCTTCCATTCAAGCAGCCAGAGAGAGGCACGTGTTCATTAAAGGTTGACTTGTCAACCGGACATTATCTCTCTCTCTCTCTCTCTCACACACACACACACACACACACACACACAAGCAGAGGAGAGTTCGAAAGCGAAAAGACAGATTGAAAAACAGAGTTTGATGATTTTTTTAAAAAAAAATCTCACTGATTGTGGGGCCAATCACATGATTTTAGAGGATGTGAGTCATGGTCCTGCTTTGAGCAGGGGGTTGGACTAGATGACCTCCTGAGGTCTCCTCCAACCCTGATCTTCTATGATTCTTGATCTCTTGAGGTTGGCAATACTGCTATTGGGTGAGAATCTCTAATTCACGTATCCCCTGTTGTTAAGAGGGAAAACGGAGCAAACCAGTTTAATACTCTATTAAGAGAAGCCCCCCACTCTCTCACTAAGTGGCTTGCTGATCTGCATGTGATTTGCATCCATAGCCTCCCAATAACTCTGTACCCAGCTAGCATTCCTTCCACAGCCAACTCCCAGGTCACCTCCACACCTGCTGCTCCTGCTCACGCACAGCCTCTTACTCCTTGAGGGAATTCTGCGCCGCCACACAATGCACAATTTTGCAGAATTCCGTTGCCACTGCAAAAACAACAAGGAGTCTGGTGGCACCTTAAAGACTAACAGATTTATTTGGGCATAAGCTTTCGTGAGTAAAAACCTCACTTCAAAATACAGACTAACACGGCTACCCCCTGATAGTTGCCACTGCAGAATTTCTAACTGCCACTAGGGGCCGCTGGACTCTGCAGAGTGGAGCACTTTGATGCTCATTCTCCCAGGGATGGAGAGGGCCTTGGAGATGCAGCCAGCTCTGGCAAAGGCTGAGGAAGGACACGGCTGCACCACACCATGTCCCCGGTGGGACAGTAAAGAAGCTGGGGGGAGTAAAGGCTCTGGGGGTGCCAGTGTCTGTGCCAGGGAGTGCCCCGCGACTGGGCTCTGCGGGGAGGGGGTGTTGGTCTCTGGGCAGGGAGTGCCCCGCGACTGGGCTCTTCGGGGAGGCGGTGTTGGTCTCTGGGCAGGGAGTGCCCCGCGACTGGGCTCTGCGGGGAGGGGGTGTTGGTCTCTGGGCAGGGAATGCCCCGCGGCTGGGCTCTGCGGGGAGGGGGTGTTGGTCTCTGGGCAGGGAGTGCCCCGCGGCTGGGCTCTGCGGGGAGGGGGTGTTGGTCTCTGGGCAGGGAATGCCCTGCGGCTGGGCTCTGCGGGGAGGGGGTGTTGGTCTATGGGCAGGGAGTGCCCTGCGGCTGGGCTCTGCGGGGAGGGGGTGTTCGTCTCTGGGCAGGGAGTGCCCCGCGACTGGGCTCTGCGGGGAGGGGGTGTTGGTCTCTGGGCAGGGAGTGCCCTGCGGCTGGGCTCTGCGGGGAGGCGGTGTTGGTCTCTGGGCAGGGAGTGCCCTGCGGCTGGGCTCTGCGGGGAGGGGGTGTTGGTCTCTGGGCAGGGAGTGCCCTGCGGCTGGGCTCTGCGGGGAGGGGGTGTTGGTCTCTGGGCAGGGAGTGCCCTGCGGCTGGGCTCTGCGGGAAGGCGGTGCTGGTGTCTGGGCCAGGGGGTGCAGTGTGGCTCGTCTCTGGGGACGGGAGTGCAGGTGTCTGGGCTCTGGGGGGGCCCCACACAACTCCTTCCAGCACCCCTCAACTGGAACTGGGTCATCATAGAGGTTTCTTTAATTCTCTACTCCTGGAAGAATCTTTTTTGCTGTTGTCTGCATTTTGTTGACATACTTGTTGACAGGTATTTTGAAATAAATTACCAAAATAATTGAAACTAAAGTGATTATATTGTGTCATTTTGACAAATAAAATATGCAGAATTTTTAAAATTTTGGCACAGCATTTTTAAAATTTTGGTGCAGAATCCCCCCAGAAGTAGCCTCTGTCTTCCTCCTGAGCCCGGCCCCGTCTGCTCCATTCCACCGTGATCTTGTCCCTCTTTATTAAGTACAGTTGAATATGACATCTGAGTCCCACACCCCCACTCTGGCCAGTCCCCCCAGCTGGGTCCCTCACTCCCACTGTGGCCAGTCCCCCCAGCTGGGCACCTCACCCCCACTGCGGCTAGTCCCCCTAGCTGCCCCCAGCCCCACTGAGGCCAATTCTCCCATCTGGGCCCCTCACGTCCACTGCAGCCAGGCCCCCCAGCAGAGCCCCTTTCCCCCACTTCAGCCAGTTTCCCATCAGTGGGGCCCCTCGCTCCCATCGAAACCCAAACTGAGCCCTGGTTTTGCCCAGGGCTGTGCTTGATGGGTTCGAGCTAGGGTGACCAGGTGTCCTGATTTTATAGGGACAGTCCCAATATTTGGGGCTTTCTCTTATATAGGCACCTATTACCCCTCACCCCCGTCCCGATTTTTCACACTTGCTATCTGGTCACCCTAATTCCAGCTCCCTTTGTGTTCCTGCCCCCACTAGTGGCAGGAAACTGAGGTTTGGCAAACCAGGGGAAGGGGAGAAAACCCCTAAACTCCATTTGGGCAGAGAGGATGCTGCCCCCCTCCTCTCCTGCCTTCGTCCAGAGGCTTTGCTGTCTGGTGCTTCAACTGACCCAGCGCAGCTGCCTGCGGCCATCAGGGCCCAGAATAGTTGCTGCGTTTTGCACCGGGCACAGCAGTGCCGGCCGCCTATCCACCACCCCAGCTGACGCTAATCACTGCCTGTTGCTGGGGCCTCTTCCAGGTCAGGATTTAAATACTTTAGATCCAGCCAGTTATTGGGGGGGAGGGGAGGTATTTATATTTATGTTTTTACATTCACACCCCACAATAACAGGGCTGGGAGATTCCCCACTTTCAGTTTGCTCTGGGGGCCGCTGAAATCCTGACCCCACCTGGTATTACACCCTGAATGCTCTTCGGAGCCAGACTCTAAGACAGATGCCCATCTCCTGCTGCCATCAATAGGGGTGCATGCCAGGTTTGGCCCACACATATCTTCCTAAGTATTCATTTGACTGGTAGATTAGAAAATACCAGAACTGAAAGAGTGAATTCACCTTAACAAAGGATGGGACCCAGGATTGAAATCTCCCGCCTCTAGGTGATGTGCAAGAAATCAGGCCAAAGCCCATGTAGCTCCCTTTTCACCTCCACACAGACAGCAAACATGCCAGGTATCACTGTATAGCTAGCAGCCCCATTCCATATTGTGACCCGAGAACCTGTTAATGCCAACCAACAAGGAGGTACAGAGGGGTACAGGTGTACCCTGAGGCCAGTATGCACCTTCTCATTCACCCAAGAATGTCATGAGAGGTATCCACAGAAAGCCAGTGTCACATTGGTTATTGATATCATTGTGAGATGTATGTACTGATATTATGTAAGGAGTTAGAATCATTGAATATCGGGGTTTGGAAGGGACCTCAGGAGGTCATCTAGTCCAATCTCCTGCTCAAAGCAGGATCAAAGTATATATACTGAAAACATGGTCTTATAGAATGGATTAAGGTGTGGTGGAAATCTATGAAGTCTGGGCTACAGACTTAAAACTGCCTTCACCAAACAAGGGCACTCCACCAGAGAAACAGATCACATCAAGGAATGACCCCACACTGGAACCCATGTTGGACATCATCCAACAGTTACAACCTATACTCGATGGGGACCACCTCCTGAAAGAGCTTTCCTGAACTCTCTCTTCTGGCCTTCAAACAAGGCCCCCATCCTCTCCAAACTCATCATCAGAAGCGAGCTCCTCACGGACTAGGACACACAGACTCAAAGTGGCACCAGAACTGCCAGAACAACAGATGTAAAACCTGCAGACATAGCTCCACTGCTGCAATGACCAACACCCCACACAACACACCTTTCAAGATCCATGGGTCCTACACATGCCTATCACAACATGTGGTGTACCTCACCCAGTGCCCAACAACAACTATGTGGGTGAAACCAAACAATCACTACACTCTCAAATGAACTTGCACAGTAAAATGATAAAAAACAAAAACACCCAATCACCTGCGGGCAAACACTTTTCACCAAACGACCACTCTGTATCTGACCTCTCAGTTCTCTACCTCAAAGGAAACCTGCACGACGCTTTCAAAAGACGAGCCTGGGAGCTTAAATTCATAAGGTTCCTAGACACCAAAAATCACCATCTTAATAAAGAGGCTCTGGGGTTTTTTTACCTTCCTCTGCAGCGTGGGGCATGAGTCACTTGCTGGAAGATTGTCTGCAACTTGAAGTCTTTAAACCATGATTTGAGGACTTCAATGGCTCAGACACAGGTTTGATACAGGAGTGGGTGGGTGAGATTCTGTGGCCTGCGTTCTGCAGGAGGTCAGACTAGATTATCTTAATGGTCCCTTTTGACCTTAAAGTCTGAGTCTATGACACTGGATTTATGGCTTATTACAACAATCTGTAACCCACTAACCCCCTTTGTTTGTCCCATGACTGCAGAGGTGGTAACGGGCCACTTCACCTTGAATGGTCCCTTAGAATATGTGCGAGACTAGGTGGGTGAATGTGTTAACTACTTATGCTAAATCATCTGTTCCACCTTGTATTTAGTACAGAGCACCTTTCCCAGACCCGAAGAAGAGCTCTGTGTAGCACCAAAACTTGTCTCTCTTGCCAACAGATGTTGGTCCAATAAAAGATATTCCCTCACCTGCCTTGTCTCTATAGTCTTTTTAAGCAGAGCAGAATCCCCTCCCCGGCTCTGCTTTCTACAAGTCTCTTTGGGTCTGTACCCACAGCCCATACACTCCATGTAGCAAGGTCTTATAGACCAACACTGGCTAGCCATGTGGCACATGTTTGTCTCATAGCTGTCCAGTAGGCCACCCCTCCTACTGCCAGTGGACTACTCTCCCCTCTGCCACAGTATTCACGCTGGCAACACACAGGGGACAAGGCAGGGATGTAGGTGACACTGCAGGCATTAGGGTTTCCAGGGTAGGATGTATGCAGGGAATTGCTCATACATGGGCCATGGCCCAGTTAAATCTGGCAGCCAGAGTGCTGACCTGCAGGATCCAGACATGCATGGATAGGATAGACCCTCACGCCTCTGATACCCATTCGTCCTACATGCCAAGTACACATGTAAGCATCCCTCCTGCCAGGCCAACACGCCCCCTGGGTGTGTGAGTCACACCAACCTGCCAGTCTGTGCCTGGCACCTCAGCTCAAAATGCCCCTTTAGCAGTGACGGCAGTTCAGATATTGGAGAGGGGTGTAAATTCCAGTCCCCGCTCATCCCACCCCCTCCTCCTGCAGGGACCCTGGGTCTCCCTTGGCTGGGAAGTCTCCCCACTTTCTGACCCACACAGTGTGTGAGCCAGTGCTGCCAGGGGTCAAGTTCTTGGTGGACTCCCCTGTGTTCCACGGCACAGCAACAGACGCCCTGTGTGCCAGGTCACAACGCCATCTGTCGGTACAGGGGGGCAGCAGGCCATTGTCAGTGAATGGCATTACAACCCCCAGGTTGCCCAAGGGCATCCAGCAGCGCAGTGGCACAGCTGGGTCTCCTCACGCCCAGCCCAGTGCCTCACCCACTAGACCACACTGCCTCTTGGGCACCTAGTGCTATAGAGACTGATGGAGGATAGGAGTGTCTGTGGACAGCATGGTCCTGTGCTCCTTACTCAGCCCACTGTCAATCAGGTGTGACACCAATCGGATTATGCCGGTGTGAATGGGGAGCGAGAGGAGAACCAGGCCCTGACTTCTTTTCCTGGAGCCTCAGCACTAGGGTTACCATATTTCAGCAAGCAAAAAAGAGGACGGGAGGAGCCCCGCCCTAGCCCCGGCCCCGTCCTGCCCTAGCCCTGCCCCATCCAGCCCTAGCCCCACCCCTGCCCCTCCCACTTTCCCCCCTCAGAACCCCCAACCCTCCACCCGCTCCTTGTCCCCCTGACTGCCCCCTCCTGGGACCCCTGCCCCTAACTGCCCCCCAGGACTCCACCCCCTACCTAAGCCTCCCTGCCTCTTGTCCTCTGACTGCCCCCTCCTGAGACCCTCCCCCAATCCTAACTGGCCCCCTAGGAATCTACCCCCTACTTGTACCCTGACTGCCCCAACCCTTATCCACACCCCCACCCCCAGACAGACCCCTGGGACTCCCACGCCCCATCCAACCACTCCCCACCCCCTGACAGCCCCGCCCCATCTAAACTCAACTCCCGACCCATCTAAACCCCTCTGCTCCTTGTCCCCTGACTGCCCCCTCCTGGGACCCCTGCTCTTAACTGCCCTCCAAAACCCCACCCCTACCTAAGCCTCCCTGTTCCTTGTCCCTTAACTACCCCCCGCAAATGCCCCCCAGGACCCTACCCCCTACCTGTACCCTGACTGCCCAAAACCTTATCCACACCCCCACCCCCAGAAAGCCCGCCCCCAGAACTCCAGACCCCCCCCCGTCTCTTGACTGCCCCCTCCAGAACCTCCCTACCCCTTCTCCGACCCCCTGGCTCCCTTGTCATTGGCCTTCGGCTAACGTCTCTGTGAGCCGTTCTCCCGGCAGGCTGGCTGGCGGGGGAGGAGCTCCAGACTGCCGGAGGCGATCTGCGAATGCAGGGAGGGAGGGAGAGAGTGATCTCAGCTGCAGGGGGGAGGAGGGGGAAGTGGAGGACGGGCTCTCTCCGGCTGTCAGAGCCCCATGTAAGTGACACCATCCGGCCAGCTGCCCTGTTAGCCGCGCGCGCTCTGCATGGGGGGGGGGGAAGTCCGGACATTTACAAATCCCCCCCGACGCTATTTTTAGCTCAAAAAGCCGGACATGTCCGGGGGAATCCGGACGAATGGTAACCCTAAGCTTGCCTGAACTCCCAGAGGTCCTGCACGCAGTTGC
>NW_027054175.1:0-15279 GCF_011386835.1 Chrysemys picta bellii
AGCAGGAGGTGCCGGCCATGGAGACCGTGGATGCCGTGGCAGCGGCTGGGGAAACTTCTGTCCCTTTTGTTGGGCCCACGCCTGAGGAGGCTTCAGCAGCGGTTCTCCCGGCCCTTGCTCCGTCTGTGCCCCCCGCCGCCGCCGCCGATGTCGGGGCGGCCTTTGTCCCTGTGACTGGCGGGGAAGTGGCCGGGGCCGAGGGGACCGCTTTCGCCTCCATTTTCGATGAGATCGAGGCCCTGGGTCTGACCCCGGTTACCCAGGGGGAGGACGACCCTCCGCCAGCGGGCCCCGATCCGGGTGCTGGCTTAGTCCCGCCCCCTTCTCCTGCTCCCGGTTCCTCGCCCCACTCTGCCGCTCCCGACTTAGTCCTGGGAGAACCCTTAGCCCTACCTGCCAGCCCGGCCGCGACTACCATCTCGTGCACGGCCGCCGAGCCCCTCGGGGCGACAGCCGTTGCTGAGCGGCCGGTTCCTGCCCCCGATCCTGCCCCTTCCATCGTTCCTGCCCCTGAGGCTTCCCCTGTCCCTGCTGCCTCCGTCCCCTCGGATGCTGACCTTGGCCGAGGGGAGCCGCAGTCTAGCGGCTTGGCAGCGGGAGATGAGGAGCCCGTTCCCGCTCCCGTCCCTGATCCTGTCCCCTCTCCTGCCCAAGTCCCTGTTCCCGCCTCGAGCCCCGCCCCTACTCCCGCCCTTGCCCCAGATCCTGTCCCCGAGGTGTCTCTTTCTGCCACCTCTGGTGTTACTGCCGCCCCCGGGGTTGTCGCATTTCCGTTGTCTGCAGACAACCCTCAGGGGGCGGTTTTCGTGTCTCCCCTTCCTGCCACTGTGGGGGCTGTGTTGTTCCCTCAGCCGCCCTCTCCTTTGCCGGGGATGGGGACGGGCTGCCCGGCGCAGCAGCGCCGGAACTCGGCCCCTTGTATGTCCGTCACTGTGGGCTGCGAGGACCCTTCAGGGGCCCCGCCGGAGGATGGCGGCGGCTTGGCCGCTGCCTCCCCCTCCGCGCTGCGGGATGAGCTGCGCCTCTTTCTATCGGATTCCCGTGGTTCCCAGGGTAAGGTGCAGCTCGCCCTTCAGCGCTGGGGGGACTTCCATCTCGTCCTCCGGGCCGTGCAGGCGCTTTTGGGGGAGGGGCGGGGGTCCGGTCGGCGGGACATCGCGGCCTATCGGCGGGCCCGCAGATTCCGCGACTCCCTTTTGACCTTCGGAGTCGAAACCGGGATCTTGCGGGGCCCGCTGGGGGCCGATGGTCCCTCCGCCCGTGAGGATCTGCCCCAGCCCTCTGCATGACAGTTACCACCTTTGCATCGCTGAACACTCGGGGCTGTAGGGTGGGTCTCCGCAGGAGCCAGGTGCTCTCCTTCCTTCGGGAGGGGGGGTACTCTGTGATTTTCCTGCAGGAGACCCACACGGCTCCGGCCGTCGAGGCTAGCTGGTGGCTGGAGTGGGGAGACGGGGTTTATTTTAGCCACCTCAGCGCCCATTCGGCTGGGGTGGCCACCCTGTTCTCCCCGGGGCTGCGGCCTGAGGTACTGGGGGTCGCCGAGGTCGTGCCGGGCCGCCTGCTGCACGTCCGGGCCCGTGTGGAGGGGCTGGTTCTGAACTTGGTCAACGTTTATGCCCCGAACGCGGGCCTGGAACGAGTGCCTTTCTATCAGCGGGCGGCGGCCTTCCTCGGCACTCTGGATTCTCGCGAGTGCCTGGTCCTGGGCGGGGACTTTAACACCACCCTCGAGGACCGGGACCGCTCCGGGCTTGAAAATTCCCAGGCAGCCGCGGGCGTCCTCAGGGAGATCGTAGACCATCACTCCCTGGTGGACGTCTGGCGCGAACACCACCCGGACGACGACACCACCTTCACCTATGTCCGGGTGGAGGACGACCGGTCGCGCCACTCCCGGTTGGACCGGATCTATCTGTCCCGCTTTCATCTGGCGCGGGCCCATGCCTCCAGCGTCCGGCCGGCCCCGTTCTCGGATCACCATCTGGTGACCGTGACGGCTTCTCTCAGTTCTGAGCGGCCGGGGCCGGCCTATTGGCATTTTAATAATAGTTTGCTGGAGGACGTGGGCTTCGTGGCATCCTTCCGGGAGTTCTGGCTGGCCTGGCGGGGGCAGCGGCGCGCCTTTCCCTCGGCGCGGCGGTGGTGGGACGTGGGGAAGGTCCGCGCGCGGCTCTTCTGCCGGAACTACGCCCGGGGCGCCAGCCGGCGGCGAGATGCGCTGATAGGGCAATTGGAGCGGGAGGTCTTGGAGCTGGAGAGGCGTCTGGCCTCCGGCCCCGAGGATTCACCCCTCTGCGCGGCGTACCGGGAGAAGCGGGAGGAGCTCCGGGTCCTGGAAGACCACCGGGCCCGGGGCGCGTTTGTTCGATCCCGCATCCGTCTCCTTCGGGAGATGGATCGCGGCTCCCGCTTCTTCTACGCCCTGGAGAAACGGAGGGGGGCCAAAAAGCATGTCACCTGCCTCCTGGCGGAGGACGGCGTCCCCCTCACGGATCCGGAGGAGATGCGTGACAGGGCCAGAGCCTTCTACGCTGCTCTTTTCTCCCCGGATTCGACCGACGCCGAGGCCCGCAGGGTGCTCTGGACCAAGCTCCCGACGGTCAGCGCGGGCGACCGAGACCGGCTGGAGCTGCCTCTTTCTCTGGCCGAGTTCTCGGCAGCCCTCCGGCTCATGCCCACTAACAAATCTCCGGGCATGGACGGGCTGACCGTGGAGTTCTACCGCGTGTTCTGGGACGTCCTCGGCCCAGACCTCGTCACCGTCTGGGCCGAGTCCTTGCAGGGCGGGGTCCTCCCTCTCTCGTGCAGGCGAGCCGTGCTCGCCCTGTTGCCGAAGAAGGGGGACCTCCGCGATTTACGAAATTGGCGTACCGTCTCGCTCCTCAGCACGGACTATAAGGTCGTAGCGAAGGCCATCTCGCTGCCGCTGGGGTCCGTACTGGCGGACGTGGTCCACCCCGACCAGACCTACACCGTCCCGGGCCGGAGCATCTTTAACAACCTGTACTTGGTCCGGGACCTGTTGGAGCTGGGACGTAGGGATGGTCTGTCGTTCGCCCTCCTGTCTCTGGACCAGGAGAAGGCGTTCGACAGGATGGACCACGGGTATCTCCTGGGCACTCTGCGGGCGTTCGGTTTCGGGCCCCAGTTTGTGGGCTTTCTCCAGGTGCTGTACGCTGAGGCGGAGTGTCTGGTCAAGATCAACTGGACCCTGACCGAGCCGGTCAGCTTCGGGCGGGGAGTACGGCAAGGGTGCCCCCTCTCGGGCCAGCTGTACGCTCTGGCGATCGAGCCCTTCCTCTGCCTCCTCCGTCAGAGGTTGGCAGGGTTGGTGCTCCGGGAGCCGGAGCTGCGGCTGGTCCTGTCGGCGTACGCCGACGACGTGCTCCTCGTGGTCCAAGACCCAGCGGATCTGGTGCGGGTGGAGGCCTGCCAGGCCGTTTATTCGGCCGCCTCCTCCGCCCGGGTCAACTGGGTCAAGAGCTCTGGCCTGGTGGTCGGGGACGGTTGGCAGGCGGGCTCCCTCCCACCCGCGCTTCAAGCCATTCGGTGGAGCGCGGGTCCGCTGCTCTATCTAGGCGTTTATCTTTCCGCCACGCATCCTTCTCCGTCGGAGAACTGGCTGGATTTGGAGGCCAGGGTGCGTGGGCGGTTGCGGAGATGGACGGGACTACTCCGGTGTCTCTCCCTGCGGGGGAGAGCGCTGGTGCTGAACCAGCTCGTCCTGTCCATGCTCTGGCACCGGCTCAACACCCTGAGCCCGGCCCCGGAACTCCTAGCCAGGCTCCAGAGGATAGCCCTGGAGTTCTTCTGACCTGGACTGCACTGGGTCTCTGCAGGGGTTCTGAGTCTTCCCCTGGAGGAGGGGGGACAGGGCCTGGTCTGCCTTCGTAGCCAGGTCCATGTCTTCCGCCTCCAGGCCCTGCAGAGGCTCCTTTACGGTGCGGGTAGTCCGGCATGGGGTACGTTAGCGCACGCCTTTCTCCGCCGCCTCCGAGGACTCCGATACGACCGGCAGCTCCTTTTTCTTCACCCGAGAGGTCTTCCGCGAGACCTCTCGGAGCTGCCGGTCTTCTACCAGGACCTTCTCCGGACCTGGAAGCTTTTCTCGGCGACCAGGTCCACTGTGGCCACCGAGGGTGTGGATCTCCTCGCGGAGCCCCTGCTGCACAATCCCGATCTCCGTGTGCAGGTGGCGGAGTCACCCTCGGTGAGCCGGAGGTTGGTCCTGGCGGAAACCACCAGGGTCGGAGACCTCCTGGACTACACCAGAGGGGACTGGGTGGATCCCCGCGCGCTTGGTCGGCGCATGGGGCTCTCCACCCTCGCGACCCCTCTGCGTGTACTCCAGGAGGTGGGCGCTGCATTGTCACCTCTTGCTCTCGGCTTCCTGTGGCGGGCCCTGCGGGAGGGCGCTCCCCGCCCACCCCTCACCCCGGGCCCTCCGGACCTTTTTCTCGGGCCCTTGTTCCGTGAGCCCCCCCGGCTCCCCCGTTCCCATAATCCGAGCCGGCTGCACACTTTGCAGCCGGTCCGGTTTCGGACCGCGTCCAGAGACCACCTGTACACGCTCGTGCTCCACACGTTGCATCACCTCACCCTCGTGTCCCGCCCCGACACCAAGTGGGGGGACTATCTGCTACCTGTGGAGGGTGAGGAGCCCCGGTGGGCCAGCCTTTATTCCACCTTAGTTCCAAGGCCCGCCGGGGACATTGGTTGGCGGCTCCTTCATGGGGCCGTGAGCACGGGCGTGTACTTGGCGCGGTTCACCCCTATTCCTGAGGCCTGCCCATTTTGCGGCATTAGGGAGACCCTGGCGCACGCTTACCTTGAGTGCGCCAGGCTGCAGCCCCTTTTCCGGCTTCTCCGGAACCTCTTGTTGAGGTTCTGGCTACACTTTTCCCCGCACTTGTTTATTTATGCGCACCCTGTCCGTGGCCCCACTAAGTCGCGGGACCTCCTCGTCAACCTCTTCCTGGCCCTGGCCAAACTCACCATCTATAATACCAGGGAGAAGATGTTGGACGAGGGGGTGCTCTGCGACTGTGGGGCCTACTTTCATACTTCTTTGGTCTCACGTCTCCGGGCGGAGTTCCACTGGGCAGCGTCCGCTGGCTCCCTTGCCACCTTCGAGGAGCAGTGGGCGCTGTCCGGGGTTCTCTGCTCGGTGTCCTCATCTGGTTCCCTGATTTTGAACCTATGACCGTCACCTCGCTCCCTGTTTTTTTATTAGTTGTCCCACGTAATCATTTGGTACTGGGTCCAGTGGTCCCTCCCGCTAGGCTGGGGGAGGGGCCTTTCGTAGTGGGCGGCTGAGCCCGCCCACTTCCCGGTTCGCCAATACGGCTCCCTACAGTCCCTTCTCCCTCCGTCCTTCCCTGGCCCTCCCCTGCTGCTGCTTGCTGCTCTCCTTGTTGCTGCCACTGCCGCTGCTGCTGCGTGAGTGAGTGAGTGCGGAGGGGGGGGCCTTGCCGGCCTGCTCCCCCCCCTCGCCCTCGCCTCCGGAGGGAGAAGCATCGGCCCCCCAACGCCAACACCGATACCATCTGGGGGCCCACCTGCCTGCTTGCTTGCCTGCCTGGCCGGTTGCCCGGCCGGCTGATTGCCACCCGCTGCTGCTGTTGTTCCTGTGTGGGAGCCGCTGCCTCCGTCGCGGAGAGCGAAGAGACTGCGTCCCTGGTTCGAGAGATTGTGGAGGGGGTTGTTTGAGAACTGTGTTTCGAGTGACTTTGCCATCTTTACTCCTGGGGTGGTGGTGCCCCCGGTCGCGTTAGGAGTGCGGATGGACCTGAGCCTCTCGCTCGTGATTCCTCGGAGTGGAAGCCGTCGCTTGCCAGAAAACTCCGAGGTCGACTTGGGAGCCTGCTGTACCGTCCCCCGTAGCGGGCTGTTGAAGGGAGCGCGGGGGGGGGTGCGGTGCCCCCCCCTTCGTCCATCTGCTCCCCCTTTGCCACCACCCCCACCGCCGACAGCTGCCGACGACCCCTCCACCGCCCCGCGTGCCACCTGGACCTGCTTTTCGCCCCTCGGTGGGGCTGTTTGCTCCCCCCGCCATTTCCATCGTCCGGGACTGTTTACTTGCAGCAGTGAACGGCAGAGCCTGCGCTTCGCGAACGCTGTGGGTGCACCTTTTCCCCCGCCCTGGACTTCTCCTGCCCCCCAACTACGTTTCGCTGGTGGGGTCCCCTCCCTGTAGCCCCCTTTGTATTAGTTGGCCCTACTTTACCCCCCTCCTTTTGAGCCCCGTCGGTTTATTTTTTTTTGGTGCCCATTCCCCCCCCCCTCGGTTCCTAGCCTGCTGGCTGTGTTCCCGGCCCTGTCCTTGGGCTGCGGCTGGCTGGAGTTTTTCCTCCTACCCCTCCTTGTCCTTGGGCTGCAGCTGGCTGGACATTCCATTCTGTTTTCGAGCCGCTGCTCCGGTGCACCCCCCCCCCTTCGCCCCCCCGCGCGCGTTTGTGCCCCCGTTTTGTTGCCCCCTCCCCTTTTGCATTGTTCACCCCCCCCTTTTACTGTTGTAGTCCCCCCCCCCGCCCCAGTGTAGCCGGGGGAGCCGGATTTCTTTTTTGGCACCTGTGCCCCACCCCTCTCTTTTCGCTCCTGTGTGCCCTCTCCATTGGCACCCTCCTCCCCAGCCTGCAGCCTAGCGGGGGGGGAGTGGTTGCCTTTCCCTCGTTTTGTCTTTTGCCTAGAGGGGAGGAGCGGCTGCAGGTTGTAATGGCGGGGGACTCTGCCCCTGCCCCTGCCCCTGCCCCTGCCCCTGAACCCCCGCCCACCCCAGTGGCCGGCCCCTCGGCTGGCCCTGTCCCGGATACTGCCGCTGCCACGGCTGCCCCCTCCACCGGCAGGAAGGGCCAAGGGAGGAAGAAGGGCAAGGGCCCTACCCGTGGAGCCAGACCTCCTGCGGGCGGGGCTACGGTCCCCGCTGCGGCCCCGACACCGGCCGCGGCCCCTCCCTCTCCTGCCGTCCCTTCCACCAGCTCTGGTGGTGCTCCACCTCCGGCCCCCAGAGCATACGCCCAGGTGGCCGCCGCCTCTTTGCGTGCCGCCGCGTCGTCCGCCCCGACCGCCGCCTCTGGACCTGTCCCTGGTGACCACGGCCCCTTCCCCTCGCTGACTAGGAGGCATGGCGTCCGTTGCCATTTGGTGCCTGCCTCGCCCCACATTGGGACTTATGTGCGGGCGTTGGCGAGGGTGGTGGGGCCTACGGCCATCGTGGCGGCCTCCAAGATGTACGGGAAGGCCGTGTTCTTCCTGGCGTCGGTGGCCGCCGCGCAGGAGGCGGTGGAACGAGGCCTGGCGGTGGGGGGCGTGTTTGTGCCTTTGGAACCCCTGGAGGACCTGGGCGTACGGGTGCTCTTGACCTCTGTCCCGCCCTACCTCCCCAACGCCGCCCTGTTGCCGGCCCTCTCCACCCTGGGGAAGCCCATTTCCATTCTGAGCTCTCTTTCATTGGGCTGTAAGGACCCTGCCCTCCGGCACATCCTGTCTTTCCGCCGGCAGGTCCAGCTTCAGCTGCCACCGGCGGCGGGTGCCGGAGTGGCGCTCGAGGGGTCCTTCCTGGTGCCCTACCGGGGGGCCCATTATCGGGTCCACTATTCGACGGGGGAGGCCCGGTGCTTCCTCTGCCGGGCGCCGGGGCATGTCCGGAGGGACTGTCCCCTGGCCCGGCCTGGAGGGGCGTCCGAGACCCCCGGGGCCCGGGAGGGTGCCGGCCCTGTCATCGCCGGCAACCCTGGCGGTTCGGACACTGCTGCTGCCGCCGCCCCTCCTCCTTCTGCCGCGGTTCCCGCTCTGGCCGCGGAGACGGCCGGGCAGGCGGGCCTTGCCGTCGCCGACCCTGGATCGGCGGGGCATGTGGAGGAGAGGGCGGGGCAGCTTCCGCCGGCCGCGGGGAAGGGCCCGCCCCAGGGGGAGGTTTCCCTCTCCCCTGCTGTCCCTCCGACCCTGCCGCCCCAAGCCCCGAAGCCATCGCCCTTGCCCTCTGGCCCTGCCCCTGCTGACCGGCCCTCCACCTCCTCTTCCACCTCGGGGGGCTGGGTGACCGTCCGGGGGAAGCGCGGCGCCCGCAGGTCGCGGGCTCTCTCCCTCCCCTCTGATGAGGAGGGAGAGCAGGCCCCCCGAAAGATGCCGCGGGGGGCCGACGTTGTTAGTTCTGTTTCCGCGCCCCCGGACGGTGCCCAGCAGGAGGTGCCGGCCATGGAGACCGTGGATGCCGTGGCAGCGGCTGGGGAAACTTCTGTCCCTTTTGTTGGGCCCACGCCTGAGGAGGCTTCAGCAGCGGTTCTCCCGGCCCTTGCTCCGTCTGTGCCCCCCGCCGCCGCCGCCGATGCCGGGGCGGCCCTTGTCCCTGTGACTGGCGGGGAGGTGGCCGGGGCCGAGGGGACCGCTTTCGCCTCCATTTTCGATGAGATCGAGGCCCTGGGTCTGACCCCGGTTACTCAGGGGGAGGACGACCCTCCGCCAGCGGGCCCCGATCCGGGTGCTGGCTTAGTCCCGCCCCCTTCTCCTGCTCCCGGTTCCTCGCCCCACTCTGCCGCTCCCGACTTAGTCCTGGGAGAACCCTTAGCCCTACCTGCCAGCCCGGCCGCGACTCCCATCTCGTGCACGGCCGCCGAGCCCCTCGGGGCGACAGCCGTTGCTGAGCGGCCGGTTCCTGCCCCCGATCCTGCCCCTTCCATCGTTCCTGCCCCTGAGGCTTCCCCTGTCCCTGCTGCCTCCGTCCCCTCGGATGCTGACCTTGGCCGAGGGGAGCCGCAGTCTAGCGGCTTGGCAGCGGGAGATGAGGAGCCCGTTCCCGCTCCCGTCCCTGATCCTGTCCCCTCTCCTGCCCAAGTCCCTGTTCCCGCCTCGAGCCCCGCCCCTACTCCCGCCCTTGCCCCAGATCCTGTCCCCGAGGTGTCTCTTTCTGCCACCTCTGGTGTTACTGCCGCCCCCGGGGTTGTCGCATTTCGGTTGCCTGCAGACAACCCTCAGGGGGCGGTTTTCGTGTCTCCCCTTCCTGCCACTGTGGGGGCTGTGTTGTTCCCTCAGCCGCCCTCTCCTTTGCCGGGGATGGGGACGGGCTGCCCGGCGCAGCGGCGCCGGAACTCGGCCCCTTGTATGTCCGTCACTGTGGGCTGTGAGGACCCTTCAGGGGCCCCGCCGGAGGATGGCGGCAGCTTGGCCGCTGCCTCCCCCTCCGTGCTGCGGGATGAGCTGCGCCTCTTTCTATCGGATTCCCGTGGTTCCCAGGGTAAGGTGCAGCTCGCCCTTCAGCGCTGGGGGGACTTCCATCTCGTCCTCCGGGCCGTGCAGGCGCTTTTGGGGGAGGGGCGGGGGTCCGGTCGGCGGGACATCGCGGCCTATCGGCGGGCCCGCAGATTCCGCGACTCCCTTTTGACCTTCGGAGTCGAAACCGGGATCCTGCGGGGCCCGCTGGGGGCCGATGGTCCCTCCGCCCGTGAGGATCTGCCCCAGCCCTCCGCATGACAGTTACCACCTTTGCATCGCTGAACACTCGGGGCTGTAGGGTGGGTCTCCGCAGGAGCCAGGTGCTCTCCTTCCTTCAGGAGGGGGGGTACTCTGTGATTTTCCTGCAGGAGACCCACACGGCTCCGGCCGTCGAGGCTAGCTGGCGGCTGGAGTGGGGAGACGGGGTTTATTTTAGCCACCTCAGCGCCCATTCGGCTGGGGTGGCCACCCTGTTCTCCCCGGGGCTGCGGCCTGAGGTGCTGGGGGTCGCCGAGGTCGTGCCGGGCCGCCTGCTGCACGTCCGGGCCCGTGTGGAGGGGCTGGTTCTGAACTTGGTCAACGTTTATGCCCCGAACGCGGGCCTGGAACGAGTGCCTTTCTATCAGCGGGCGGCGGCCTTCCTCGGCACTCTGGATTCTCGCGAGTGCCTGGTCCTGGGCGGGGACTTTAACACCACCCTCGAGGACCGGGACCGCTCCGGGCTTGAAAATTCCCAGGCAGCCGCGGGCGTCCTCAGGGAGATCGTAGACCATCACTCCCTGGTGGACGTCTGGCGCGAACACCACCCGGACGACGACACCACCTTCACCTATGTCCGGGTGGAGGACGACCGGTCGCGCCACTCCCGGTTGGACCGGATCTATCTGTCCCGCTTTCATCTGGCGCGAGCCCATGCCTCCAGCGTCCGGCCGGCCCCGTTCTCGGATCACCATCTGGTGACCGTGACGGCTTCTCTCAGTTCCGAGCGGCCGGGGCCAGCCTATTGGCATTTTAATAATAGTTTGCTGGAGGACGTGGGCTTCGTGGCATCCTTCCGGGAGTTCTGGCTGGCCTGGCGGGGGCAGCGGCGCGCCTTTCCCTCGGCGCGGCGGTGGTGGGACGTGGGGAAGGTCCGCGCGCGGCTCTTCTGCCGGAACTACGCCCGGGGCGCCAGCCGGCGGCGAGATGCGCTGATAGGGCAGTTGGAGCGGGAGGTCTTGGAGCTGGAGAGGCGTCTGGCCTCCGGCCCCGAGGATTCACCCCTCTGCGCGGCGTACCGGGAGAAGCGGGAGGAACTCCGGGCCCTGGAAGATCACCGGGCCCGGGGCGCGTTTGTTCGATCCCGCATCCGTCTCCTTCGGGAGATGGATCGCGGCTCCCGCTTCTTCTACGCCCTGGAGAAACGGAGGGGGGCCAAAAAGCATGTCACCTGCCTCCTGGCGGAGGACGGCGTCCCCCTCACGGATCCGGAGGAGATGCGTGACAGGGCCAGAGCCTTCTACGCCGCTCTTTTCTCCCCGGATCCGACCGACGCCGAGGCCCGCAGGGTGCTCTGGACCGAGCTCCCGACGGTCAGCGCGGGCGACCGAGACCGGCTGGAGCTGCCTCTTTCTCTGGCCGAGTTCTCGGCAGCCCTCCGGCTCATGCCCACTAACAAATCTCCGGGCATGGACGGGCTGACCGTGGAGTTCTACCGCGTGTTCTGGGACGTCCTCGGCCCAGACCTCGTCATCGTCTGGGCCGAGTCCTTGCAGGGCGGGGTCCTCCCTCTCTCGTGCAGGCGAGCCGTGCTCGCCCTGTTGCCGAAGAAGGGAGACCTCCGCGATTTACGAAATTGGCGTCCCGTCTCGCTCCTCAGCACGGACTATAAGGTCGTAGCGAAGGCCATCTCGCTGCGGCTGGGGTCCGTGCTGGCGGACGTGGTCCACCCCGACCAGACCTACACCGTCCCGGGCCGGAGCATCTTTGACAACCTGTACTTGGTCCGGGACCTGTTGGAGCTGGGACGTAGGGATGGTCTGTCGTTCGCCCTCCTGTCTCTGGACCAGGAGAAGGCATTCGACAGGATGGACCATGGATACCTCCTGGGCACTCTGCGGGCGTTCGGCTTCGGGCCCCAGTTTATGGGCTTTCTCCAGGTGCTGTACGCTGAGGCGGAGTTTCTGGTCAAGCTCAACTGGACCCTGACCGAGCCGGTCAGCTTCGGGCGGGGAGTACGGCAAGGGTGCCCCCTCTCGGGCCAGCTGTACGCTCTGGCGATCGAGCCCTTCCTCTGCCTCCTCCGTCGGAGGTTGGCAGGGTTGGTGCTCCGGGAGCCGGAGCTGCGGCTGGTCCTGTCGGCGTACGCCGACTACGTGCTCCTCGTGGTCCAGGACCCTGCGGATCTGGTGCGGGTGGAGGCCTGCCAGGCCGTTTATTCGGCCGCCTCCTCCGCCCGGGTCAACTGGGTCAAGAGCTCTGGCCTGGTGGTCGGGGACAGTTGGCAGGCGGGCTCCCTCCCACCCGCGCTTCAAGCCATTCGGTGGAGCGTGGGTCCGCTGCTCTATCTAGGCGTTTATCTTTCCGCCACGCATCCTTCTCCGTCGGAGAACTGGCTGGATTTGGAGGCCAGGGTGCGTGAGCGGTTGCGGAGATGGACGGGACTGCTCCGGTGTCTCTCCCTGCGGGGGAGGGCGCTGGTGCTGAACCAGCTCGTCCTGTCCATGCTCTGGCACCGGCTCAACACCCTGAGCCCAGCCCCGGAACTCCTGGCCAGGCTCCAGAGGATAGCCCTGGAGTTCTTCTGGCCTGGACTGCACTGGGTCTCTGCAGGGGTTCTGAGTCTTCCCCTGGAGGAGGGGGGACAGGGCCTGGTCTGCCTTCGTAGCCAGGTCCATGTCTTCCGCCTCCAGGCCCTGCAGAGGCTCCTTTACGGTGCGGGTAGTCCGGCATGGAGCACGTTAGCGCACGCCTTCCTCCGCCGCCTCCGAGGGCTCCGATACGACCGGCAGCTCCTTTTTCTTCACCCGAGAGGTCTTCCGCGAGACCTCTCGGAGCTGCCGGTCTTCTACCAGGACCTTCTCCGGACCTGGAAGCTTTTTTCGGCGACCAGGTCCACTGTGGCCACCGAGGGTGTGGATCTCCTCGCGGAGCCCCTGCTGCACAATCCCGATCTCCGTGTGCAGGTGGCGGAGTCACCCTCGGTGAGCCGGAGGTTGGTCCTGGCGGAAACCACCAGGGTCGGAGACCTCCTGGACTACACCAGAGGGGACTGGGTGGATCCCCGCGCGCTTGGTCGGCGCATGGGGCTCTCCACCCTCGCGACCCCTCTGCGTGTACTCCAGGAGGTGGGCGCTGCATTGTCACCTCTTGCTCTCGGCTTCCTGTGGCGGGCCCTGCGGGAGGGCGCTCCCCGCCCACCCCTCACCCCGGGCCCTCCGGACCTTTTTCTCGGGCCCTTGTTCCGTGAGCCCCCCTGGCTCCCCCGTTCCCATAATCCGAGCCGGCTGCACACTTTGCAGCCGGTCCGGTTTCGGACCGCGTCCAGAGACCACCTGTACACGCTCGTGCTCCACACGTTGCATCACCTCACCCTCGTGTCCCGCCCCGACACCAAGTGGAGGGACTATCTGCTACCTGTGGAGGGTGAGGAGCCCCGGTGGGCCAGCCTTTATTCCACCTTAGTTCCAAGGCCCGCCGGGGACATTGGTTGGCGGCTCCTTCATGGGGCCGTGAGCACGGGCGTGTACTTGGCGCGGTTCACCCCTATTCCTGAGGCCTGCCCATTTTGCGGCATTAGGGAGACCCTGGCGCACGCTTACCTTGAGTGCGCCAGGCTGCAGCCCCTTTTCCGGCTTCTCCAGAACCTCTTGTTGAGGTTCTGGCTACACTTTTCCCCGCACTTGTTTATTTATGCGCACCCTGTCCGTGGCCCCACTAAGTCGCGGGACCTCCTCGTCAACCTCTTCCTAGCTCTGGCCAAACTCACCATCTATAATACCAGGGAGAAGATGTTGGACTAGGGGGTGCTCTGCGTCTGTGGGGCCTACTTTCATACCTCTTTGATCTGACGTCTCCGGGCGGAGTTCCACTGGGCAGCGTCTGCTGGCTCCCTTGCCACCTTCGAGGAGCAGTGGGCGCTGTCCGGGGTTCTCTGCTCGGTGTCCCCATCTGGTTCCCTGATTTTGAACCTATGACTGTCACCTCGCTCCCTGTTTTTTTATTAGTTGTCCCACGTAATCATTTGGTATTGGGTCCAGTGGTCCCTCCCGCTAGGCTGGGGGAGGGGCCTTTCGTAGTGGGCGGCTGAGCCCGCCCACTTCCCGGTTTGCCAATACGGCTCCCTACATACCCCACCCCTCAAATCCAGCTCCCGTACCTCGGAGCTGGCGTCCTCAGCCTCCCCCAGACGGGAGAAAAAGTCCGCGTTGGCGTTGTCCCGTCCCGCCCGATGGCGGATCGTGAAGGCGTAGGTTTGTAGTGTAAGATACCACCGCTGCAGGCGGGCATTCGCGTCCTTCATCTTGTTGAGCCACTTCAGGGGTGCATGATCTGTAACCAGTATAAAGGGGGCCCCGAGGAGGTAGTAGCGGAGAGCATCAACCGCCCACTTAACAGCTAGGGCCTCCTTCTCCAGGACGGAGTAGTTCCGCTCCCGGGGGAACAGTTTCCGACTGATGTAAACAATAGGATGCTCCTCCCCGTCCACCTCCTGCGAGAGGACCGCCCCAAGCCCCACGCCGGAGGCATCGGTCTGGACAATGAAGTCCCGATCAAAGTCCGGGCTGAAGAGAACGGGCTCGCTAGACAGGTGGTCTTTGACAGTTTGAAAGGCCCTCTCGCAGTCGTCAGACCAGCACACTCTACGGGGGCTATCGTTGGTCAGGAGTTCTGTCAGAGGGGCCGTAATGGTTGCAAAGTGGGGTACGAACCGCCGGTAATAGCCGGCCAGGCCCAAGAATTGACGCACCTGCCTCTTCGTGGTTGGCGCCTGACATTCCTGGAGGGCTTGAACCTTCCCGATGAGGGGGCGTACCTGTCCCCGCCCCAGGGTGTACCCCAGATAAGTGGTTTCTTCGCGCCCGATTCGGCATTTCTTAGGATTGGCTGTGAGGCCGGCGGCGCGGAGGTCCCGGAGGACAGCCGCCACTTGGTTGAGATGTTCCTCCCAGTTGCTGCCATAGATGACCACATCATCCAGGTAGGTGGCGGCGTACTTGGTGTGAGGTTGCAAAATCCGATCCATCAAGCGCTGGAAGGTTGCTGGGGCCTCATGGAGGCCGAAAGGCATCCGAGTAAACTGGTACAAGCCTGACGGGGTGGCGAACGCAGTCTTCTCCTTGGATCGGGGTTCCAAGGGGATCTGCCAGTACCCCTTGGTGAGATCTAAGGTGGTGATGTAGCAGGCTTCTCCAAGCCGGTCAAGGAGCTCATCGACGCGGGGCATTGGATACGCATCAAACTTTGAAATGGCATTGACTCTCCGAAAGTCAATACAAAACCGCCGGCTCCCATCTGGCTTCGGAACCAGGACGACAGGGCTCCGCCATTCGCTCTGGGAATGCTCGATAACACCCAATCCCAACATTGCCTGGACTTCCTCCTCCACAGCCTCTCGCATTCGCCTAGGCAATGGCCGGGTCGTCTCTCGGACCACCACCCCGGGGTCGGTCTGGATTGCATAGTAGGCAAGCGTAGTCTGTCCGGGCTTCGTGGTGAAGGTCCTGGGGAATGCCTTCACTAGGCAGAGGGCCTGTTCCCGCTGCTCAGCCGTGAGCGTCTCGGCTAGCTGGGGTTCCCCATTATCAGACTCTTCGGGGGGTTGTGGCCCAAGGTCTGGTTCAGGTGGGTATGGGGCAATTAGTAGTCCTTCCCGTTCCTGCCAGGGTTTTAAAAGATTCACGTGATAGATCTGCTTTCCCTTCCGGTGATCAGGCTGCCGGATTTCATAATTGACAGGCCCCACTTGGCGAAGGACTTCATACGGGCCCTGCCAGCGGGCAAAAAGCTTTGATTCCTCCGAGGGGAGCAGGAGGAGAACTCGGTCCCCGGGGGCAAATAATCGGACCTGGGTGCCCCGATTATATT
>NW_027054176.1:0-15210 GCF_011386835.1 Chrysemys picta bellii
GCAGCCAAAAGCAGAAGCTTGGAAGGCAGGGATTTTAATTTTTAGAAGTCTGTGACCCATCTCATTGCCATAATATCAGAATCTAGTTAGTCAAAGGGATTAAGTTACTGTGTACAAAACAAAAAATTATCTGCTATCCCAAAACATTAAAAATGGTAAGTGGAGAAATATATTATAGAAACATACAATCTATAAAATAGAAACATCATAATAGAGCAAAACCTTCCCCGATTCCCCATCCTCCTCCTCTCTGAGCTCAGAGATTCACTCAGCAGCTTTTCCTCCTCCATACCTTCCTTTGAATCCAAACAGAGCCAAAGGGCCCTAGGCCAGAGCAGCTGTATTTATTGGCCCCCAAATTGGCTTTTTCAAGAACCTGCCGTACTTAGCATGCTCATCCTTCTTGGTCTCCATTATAAAGGGCATGTGATTAAGGTATTATTCTCCCCTGTGTGCCATGTTATAGCGGAAGATGTAGGCAATTAGCTGTCTTCCTTTACAATAAACTCATAATACTAGAGCAGTTTCTATGCTGGGTTTCACAATTCCATAAGAACTGCCTTTGCTTTTTGGCCAGGGGGGTGTAGGCCTTCTGATGCCTTCTGGTGTAGCCCTTAATCCTGGCTGTCTCAAAGTTGCTTTTGGCTTTCCTGTTAACCATTGTGACATGTCTCTGCATTAGAGTCTCTTTGGATAGTCCACTTCCGGGTGCCGGGGACAAAGCATATTGAGCAGTTTCTATGCTGGGTTTCACAATTCCATAAGAACTGCCTTTGCTTTTTGGCCAGCATAGAAACTGCTCAATATGCTTTGTCCCCGGCACCCGGAAGTGGACTATCCCAAAGAGACTCTAATGCAGAGACATGTCACAATGGTTAACAGGAAAGCCAAAAGCAACTTTGAGACAGCCAGGATTAAGGGCTACACAAGAAGGCATCAGAAGGCCTACACCCCCCTGGCCAAAAAGCAAAGGCAGTTCTTATGGAATTGTGAAACCCAGCATAGAAACTGCGCAATATGCTTTGTCCCCGGCACCCGGAAGTGGACTATCCCAAAGAGACTCTAAGGCAGAGACATGTCACAATGGTTAACAGGAAAGCCAAAAGCAACTTTGAGACAGCCAGGATTAAGGGCTACACCAGAAGGCATCAGAAGGCCTACACCCCCCTGGCCAAAAAGCAAAGGCAGTTCTTATGGAATTGTGAAACCCAGCATCGAAACTGCTCAATATGCTTTGTCCCCGGCACCCGGAAGTGGACTATCCCAAAGAGACTCTAATGCAGAGACATGTCACAATGGTTAACAGGAAAGCCAAAAGCAACTTTGAGACAGCCAGGATTAAGGGCTACACCAGAAGGCATCAGAAGGCCTACACCCCCCTGGCCAAAAAGCAAAGGCAGTTCTTATGGAATTGTGAAACCCAGCATCGAAACTGCTCAATATGCTTTGTCCCCGGCACCCGGAAGTGGACTATCCCAAAGAGACTCTAAGGCAGAGACATGTCACAATGGTTAACAGGAAAGCCAAAAGCAACTTTGAGACAGCCAGGATTAAGGGCTACACCAGAAGGCATCAGAAGGCCTACACCCCCCTGGCCAAAAAGCAAAGGCAGTTCTTATGGAATTGTGAAACCCAGCATAGAAACTGCTCAATATGCTTTGTTCCCGGCACCCGGAAGTGGACTATCCCAAAGAGACTCTAAGGCAGAGACATGTCACAATGCTTAACAGGAAAGCCAAAAGCAACTTTGAGAGGACAGGATTAAGGGCTACACCAGAAGGCATCAGAAGGCCTACACCCCCCTGGCCAAAAAGCAAAGGCAGTTCTTATGGAATTGTGAAACCCAGCATAGAAACTGCTCAATATGCTTTGTCCCCGGCACCCGGAAGTGGACTATCCCAAAGAGACTCTAAGGCAGAGACATGTCACAATGGTTAACAGGAAAGCCAAAAGCAACTTTGAGACAGCCAGGATTAAGGGCTACACCAGAAGGCATCAGAAGGCCTACACCCCCCTGGCCAAAAAGCAAAGGCAGTTCTTATGGAATTGTGAAACCCAGCATCGAAACTGCTCAATATGCTTTGTCCCCGGCACCCGGAAGTGGACTATCCCAAAGAGACTCTAAGGCAGAGACATGTCACAATGGTTAACAGGAAAGCCAAAAGCAACTTTGAGACAGCCAGGATTAAGGGCTACACCAGAAGGCATCAGAAGGCCTACACCCCCCTGGCCAAAAAGCAAAGGCAGTTCTTATGGAATTGTGAAACCCAGCATAGAAACTGCTCAATATGCTTTGTCCCCGGCACCCGGAAGTGGACTATCCCAAAGAGACTCTAATGCAGAGAAATGTCACAATGGTTAACAGGAAAGCCAAAAGCAACTTTGAGACAGCCAGGATTAAGGGCTACACCAGAAGGCCTACACCCCCCTGGCCAAAAAGCAAAGGCAGTTCTTATGGAATTGTGAAACCCAGCATAGAAACTGGGCAATATGCTTTGTCCCCGGCACCCGGAAGTGGACTATCCCAAAGAGACTCTAATGCAGAGACATGTCACAATGGTTAACAGGAAAGCCAAAAGCAACTTTGAGACAGCCAGGATTAAGGGCTACACCAGAAGGCATCAGAAGGCCTACACCCCCCTAGCCAAAAAGCAAAGGCAGTTCTTATGGAATTGTGAAACCCAGCATAGAAACTGCGCAATATGCTTTGTCCCCGGCACCCGGAAGTGGACTATCCCAAAGAGACTCTAAGGCAGAGACATGTCACAATGGTTAACAGGAAAGCCAAAAGCAACTTTGAGACAGCCAGGATTAAGGGCTACACCAGAAGGCATCAGAAGGCCTACACCCCCCTGGCCAAAAAGCAAAGGCAGTTCTTATGGAATTGTGAAACCCAGCATCGAAACTGCTCAATATGCTTTGTCCCCGGCACCCGGAAGTGGACTATCCCAAAGAGACTCTAATGCAGAGACATGTCACAATGGTTAACAGGAAAGCCAAAAGCAACTTTGAGACAGCCAGGATTAAGGGCTACACCAGAAGGCATCAGAAGGCCTACACCCCCCTGGCCAAAAAGCAAAGGCAGTTCTTATGGAATTGTGAAACCCAGCATCGAAACTGCTCAATATGCTTTGTCCCCGGCACCCGGAAGTGGACTATCCCAAAGAGACTCTAAGGCAGAGACATGTCACAATGGTTAACAGGAAAGCCAAAAGCAACTTTGAGACAGCCAGGATTAAGGGCTACACCAGAAGGCATCAGAAGGCCTACACCCCCCTGGCCAAAAAGCAAAGGCAGTTCTTATGGAATTGTGAAACCCAGCATAGAAACTGCTCAATATGCTTTGTTCCCGGCACCCGGAAGTGGACTATCCCAAAGAGACTCTAAGGCAGAGACATGTCACAATGCTTAAAAGGAAAGCCAAAAGCAACTTTGAGAGGACAGGATTAAGGGCTACACCAGAAGGCATCAGAAGGCCTACACCCCCCTGGCCAAAAAGCAAAGGCAGTTCTTATGGAATTGTGAAACCCAGCATCGAAACTGCTCAATATGCTTTGTCCCCGGCACCCGGAAGTGGACTATCCCAAAGAGACTCTAAGGCAGAGACATGTCACAATGGTTAACAGGAAAGCCAAAAGCAACTTTGAGACAGCCAGGATTAAGGGCTACATCAGAAGGCATCAGAAGGCCTACACCCCCCTGGCCAAAAAGCAAAGGCAGTTCTTATGGAATTGTGAAACCCAGCATAGAAACTGCTCAATATGCTTTGTCCCCGGCACCCGGAAGTGGACTATCCCAAAGAGACTCTAATGCAGAGACATGTCACAATGGTTAACAGGAAAGCCAAAAGCAACTTTGAGACAGCCAGGATTAAGGGCTACACCAGAAGGCCTACACCCCCCTGGCCAAAAAGCAAAGGCAGTTCTTATGGAATTGTGAAACCCAGCATCGAAACTGCTCAATATGCTTTGTCCCCGGCACCCGGAAGTGGACTATCCCAAAGAGACTCTAAGGCAGAGACATGTCACAATGGTTAACAGGAAAGCCAAAAGCAACTTTGAGACAGCCAGGATTAAGGGCTACACCAGAAGGCATCAGAAGGCCTACACCCCCCTGGCCAAAAAGCAAAGGCAGTTCTTATGGAATTGTGAAACCCAGAATCGAAACTGCTCAATATGCTTTGTCCCCGGCACCCGGAAGTGGACTATCCCAAAGAGACTCTAATGCAGAGACATGTCACAATGGTTAACAGGAAAGCCAAAAGCAACTTTGAGACAGACAGGATTAAGGGCTACACCAGAAGGCATCAGAAGGCCTACACCCCCCTGGCCAAAAAGCAAAGGCAGTTCTTATGGAATTGTGAAACCCAGCATCGAAACTGCTCAATATGCTTTATTCCCGGCACCCGGAAGTGGACTATCCCAAAGAGACTCTAAGGCAGAGACATGTCACAATGGTTAACAGGAAAGCCAAAAGCAACTTTGAGACAGCCAGGATTAAGGGCTACACCAGAAGGCATCAGAAGGCCTACACCCCCCTGGCCAAAAAGCAAAGGCAGTTCTTATGGAATTGTGAAACCCAGCATAGAAACTGGGCAATATGCTTTATTCCCGGCACCCAGAAGTGGACTATCCCAAAGAGACTCTAATGCAGAGACATGTCACAATGGTTAAAAGGAAAGCCAAAAGCAACTTTGAGACAGCCAGGATTAAGGGCTACACCAGAAGGCATCAGAAGGCCTACACCCCCCTGGCCAAAAAGCAAAGGCAGTTCTTATGGAATTGTGAAACCCAGCATAGAAACTGCTCAATATGCTTTGTCCCCGGCACCCGGAAGTGGACTATCCCAAAGAGACTCTAAGGCAGAGACATGTCACAATGGTTAACAGGAAAGCCAAAAGCAACTTTGAGACAGCCAGGATTAAGGGCTACACCAGAAGGCATCAGAAGGCCTACACCCCCCTGGCCAAAAAGCAAAGGCAGTTCTTATGGAATTGTGAAACCCAGCATCGAAACTGCTCAATATGCTTTGTCCCCGGCACCCGGAAGTGGACTATCCCAAAGAGACTCTAAGGCAGAGACATGTCACAATGGTTAACAGGAAAGCCAAAAGCAACTTTGAGACAGCCAGGATTAAGGGCTACACCAGAAGGCATCAGAAGGCCTACACCCCCCTGGCCAAAAAGCAAAGGCAGTTCTTATGGAATTGTGAAACCCAGCATCGAAACTGCTCAATATGCTTTGTCCCCGGCACCCGGAAGTGGACTATCCCAAAGAGACTCTAATGCAGAGACATGTCACAATGGTTAACAGGAAAGCCAAAAGCAACTTTGAGACAGCCAGGATTAAGGGCTACACCAGAAGGCATCAGAAGGCCTACACCCCCCTGGCCAAAAAGCAAAGGCAGTTCTTATGGAATTGTGAAACCCAGCATCGAAACTGCTCAATATGCTTTGTCCCCGGCACCCGGAAGTGGACTATCCCAAAGAGACTCTAAGGCAGAGACATGTCACAATGGTTAACAGGAAAGCCAAAAGCAACTTTGAGACAGCCAGGATTAAGGGCTACACCAGAAGGCATCAGAAGGCCTACACCCCCCTGGCCAAAAAGCAAAGGCAGTTCTTATGGAATTGTGAAACCCAGCATAGAAACTGCTCAATATGCTTTGTTCCCGGCACCCGGAAGTGGACTATCCCAAAGAGACTCTAAGGCAGAGACATGTCACAATGCTTAACAGGAAAGCCAAAAGCAACTTTGAGACAGCCAGGATTAAGGGCTACACCAGAAGGCATCAGAAGGCCTACACCCCCCTGGCCAAAAAGCAAAGGCAGTTCTTATGGAATTGTGAAACCCAGCATAGAAACTGGGCAATATGCTTTATTCCCGGCACCCAGAAGTGGACTATCCCAAAGAGACTCTAATGCAGAGACATGTCACAATGGTTAAAAGGAAAGCCAAAAGCAACTTTGAGACAGCCAGGATTAAGGGCTACACCAGAAGGCATCAGAAGGCCTACACCCCCCTGGCCAAAAAGCAAAGGCAGTTCTTATGGAATTGTGAAACCCAGCATAGAAACTGCTCAATATGCTTTGTCCCCGGCACCCGGAAGTGGACTATCCCAAAGAGACTCTAAGGCAGAGACATGTCACAATGGTTAACAGGAAAGCCAAAAGCAACTTTGAGACAGCCAGGATTAAGGGCTACACCAGAAGGCATCAGAAGGCCTACACCCCCCTGGCCAAAAAGCAAAGGCAGTTCTTATGGAATTGTGAAACCCAGCATCGAAACTGCTCAATATGCTTTGTCCCCGGCACCCGGAAGTGGACTATCCCAAAGAGACTCTAAGGCAGAGACATGTCACAATGGTTAACAGGAAAGCCAAAAGCAACTTTGAGACAGCCAGGATTAAGGGCTACACCAGAAGGCATCAGAAGGCCTACACCCCCCTGGCCAAAAAGCAAAGGCAGTTCTTATGGAATTGTGAAACCCAGCATCGAAACTGCTCAATATGCTTTGTCCCCGGCACCCGGAAGTGGACTATCCCAAAGAGACTCTAATGCAGAGACATGTCACAATGGTTAACAGCAAAGCCAAAAGCAACTTTGAGACAGCCAGGATTAAGGGCTACACCAGAAGGCATCAGAAGGCCTACACCCCCCTGGCCAAAAAGCAAAGGCAGTTCTTATGGAATTGTGAAACCCAGCATCGAAACTGCTCAATATGCTTTGTCCCCGGCACCCGGAAGTGGACTATCCCAAAGAGACTCTAAGGCAGAGACATGTCACAATGGTTAACAGGAAAGCCAAAAGCAACTTTGAGACAGCCAGGATTAAGGGCTACACCAGAAGGCATCAGAAGGCCTACACCCCCCTGGCCAAAAAGCAAAGGCAGTTCTTATGGAATTGTGAAACCCAGCATAGAAACTGCTCAATATGCTTTGTTCCCGGCACCCGGAAGTGGACTATCCCAAAGAGACTCTAAGGCAGAGACATGTCACAATGCTTAACAGGAAAGCCAAAAGCAACTTTGAGAGGACAGGATTAAGGGCTACACCAGAAGGCATCAGAAGGCCTACACCCCCCTGGCCAAAAAGCAAAGGCAGTTCTTATGGAATTGTGAAACCCAGCATCGAAACTGCTCAATATGCTTTGTCCCCGGCACCCGGAAGTGGACTATCCCAAAGAGACTCTAAGGCAGAGACATGTCACAATGGTTAACAGGAAAGCAAAAAGCAACTTTGAGACAGCCAGGATTAAGGCCTACACCCCCCTGGCCAAAAAGCAAAGGCAGTTCTTATGGAATTGTGAAACCCAGCATAGAAACTGCTCAATATGCTTTGTCCCCGGCACCCGGAAGTGGACTATCCCAAAGAGACTCTAATGCAGAGACATGTCACAATGGTTAACAGGAAAGCCAAAAGCAACTTTGAGACAGCCAGGATTAAGGGCTACACCAGAAGGCCTACACCCCCCTGGCCAAAAAGCAAAGGCAGTTCTTATGGAATTGTGAAACCCAGCATCGAAACTGCTCAATATGCTTTGTCCCCGGCACCCGGAAGTGGACTATCCCAAAGAGACTCTAAGGCAGAGACATGTCACAATGGTTAACAGGAAAGCCAAAAGCAACTTTGAGACAGCGAGGATTAAGGGCTACACCAGAAGGCATCAGAAGGCCTACACCCCCCTGGCCAAAAAGCAAAGGCAGTTCTTATGGAATTGTGAAACGCAGCATCGAAACTGCTCAATATGCTTTGTCCCCGGCACCCGGAAGTGGACTATCCCAAAGAGACTCTAATGCAGAGACATGTCACAATGGTTAACAGGAAAGCCAAAAGCAACTTTGAGACAGACAGGATTAAGGGCTACACCAGAAGGCATCAGAAGGCCTACACCCCCCTGGCCAAAAAGCAAAGGCAGTTCTTATGGAATTGTGAAACCCAGCATAGAAACTGCTCAATATGCTTTATTCCCGGCACCCGGAAGTGGACTATCCCAAAGAGACTCTAAGGCAGAGACATGTCACAATGGTTAACAGGAAAGCCAAAAGCAACTTTGAGACAGCCAGGATTAAGGGCTACACCAGAAGGCATCAGAAGGCCTACACCCCCCTGGCCAAAAAGCAAAGGCAGTTCTTATGGAATTGTGAAACCCAGCATAGAAACTGGGCAATATGCTTTATTCCCGGCACCCGGAAGTGGACTATCCCAAAGAGACTCTAATGCAGAGACATGTCACAATGGTTAAAAGGAAAGCCAAAAGCAACTTTGAGACAGCCAGGATTAAGGGCTACACCAGAAGGCATCAGAAGGCCTACACCCCCCTGGCCAAAAAGCAAAGGCAGTTCTTATGGAATTGTGAAACCCAGCATAGAAACTGCTCAATATGCTTTGTCCCCGGCACCCGGAAGTGGACTATCCCAAAGAGACTCTAATGCAGAGACATGTCACAATGGTTAACAGGAAAGCCAAAAGCAACTTTGAGACAGCCAGGATTAAGGGCTACACCAGAAGGCCTACACCCCCCTGGCCAAAAAGCAAAGGCAGTTCTTATGGAATTGTGAAACCCAGCATCGAAACTGCTCAATATGCTTTGTCCCCGGCACCCGGAAGTGGACTATCCCAAAGAGACTCTAAGGCAGAGACATGTCACAATGGTTAACAGGAAAGCCAAAAGCAACTTTGAGACAGCCAGGATTAAGGGCTACACCAGAAGGCATCAGAAGGCCTACACCCCCCTGGCCAAAAAGCAAAGGCAGTTCTTATGGAATTGTGAAACCCAGCATCGAAACTGCTCAATATGCTTTGTCCCCGGCACCCGGAAGTGGACTATCCCAAAGAGACTCTAAGGCAGAGACATGTCACAATGGTTAACAGGAAAGCCAAAAGCAACTTTGAGACAGCCAGGATTAAGGGCTACACCCCCCTGGCCAAAAAGCAAAGGCAGTTCTTATGGAATTGTGAAACCCAGCATTGAAACTGCTCAATATGCTTTGTCCCCGGCACCCGGAAGTGGACTATCCCAAAGAGACTCTAAGGCAGAGACATGTCACAATGGTTAACAGGAAAGCCAAAAGCAACTTTGAGACAGCCAGGATTAAGGGCTACACCAGAAGGCATCAGAAGGCCTACACCCCCCTGGCCAAAAAGCAAAGGCAGTTCTTATGGAATTGTGAAACCCAGCATCGAAACTGCTCAATATGCTTTGTCCCCGGCACCCGGAAGTGGACTATCCCAAAGAGACTCTAATGCAGAGACATGTCACAATGGTTAACAGGAAAGCCAAAAGCAACTTTGAGACAGCCAGGATTAAGGGCTACACCAGAAGGCCTACACCCCCCTGGCCAAAAAGCAAAGGCAGTTCTTATGGAATTGTGAAACCCGGCATAGAAACTGCGCAATATGCTTTGTCCCCGGCACCCGGAAGTGGACTATCCCAAAGAGACTCTAAGGCAGAGACATGTCACAATGGTTAACAGGAAAGCCAAAAGCAACTTTGAGACAGCCAGGATTAAGGGCTACACCAGAAGGCATCAGAAGGCCTACACCCCCCTGGCCAAAAAGCAAAGGCAGTTCTTATGGAATTGTGAAACTCAGCATCGAAACTGCTCAATATGCTTTGTCCCTGGCACCCGGACGTGGACTATCCGAAAGAGATTCTAATGCAGAGACATGTCACAATGGTTAACAGGAAAGCCAAAAGCAACTTTGAGAGGACAGGATTAAGGGCTACACCAGAAGGCCTACACCCCCCTCGCCAAAAAGCAAAGGCAGTTCTTATGGAATTGTGAAACCCAGCATCGAAACTGCTCAATATGCTTTGTCCCCGGCACCCGGAAGTGGACTATCCCAAAGAGACTCTAATGCAGAGACATGTCACAATGTTTAACAGGAAAGCCAAAAGCAACTTTGAGACAGCCAGGATTAAGGGCTACACCAGAAGGCATCAGAAGGCCTACACCCCCCTGGCCAAAAAGCAAAGGCAGTTCTTATGGAATTGTGAAACCCAGCATCGAAACTGCTCAATATGCTTTGTCCCCGGCACCCGGAAGTGGACTATCCCAAAGAGACTCTAAGGCAGAGACATGTCACAATGGTTATCAGGAAAGCCAAAAGCAACTTTGAGACAGCCAGGATTAGGGGCTACACCAGAAGGCATCAGAAGGCCTACACCCCCCTGGCCAAAAAGCAAAGGCAGTTCTTATGGAATTGTGAAACCCAGCATCGAAACTGCTCAATATGCTTTGTCCCCGGCACCCGGACGTGGACTATCCCAAAGAGACTCTAACGCAGAGACATGTCACAATGGTTAACAGGAAAGCCAAAAGCAACTTTGAGACAGCCAGGATTAAGGGCTACACCAGAAGGCATCAGAAGGCCTACACCCCCCTGGCCAAAAAGCAAAGGCAGTTCTTATGGAATTGTGAAACCCAGCATCGAAACTGCTCAATATGCTTTGTCCCCGGCACCCGGAAGTGGACTATCCCAAAGAGACTCTAAGGCAGAGACATGTCACAATGGTTAACAGGAAAGCCAAAAGCAACTTTGAGACAGCCAGGATTAAGGGCTACACCAGAAGGCATCAGAAGGCCTACACCCCCCTGGCCAAAAAGCAAAGGCAGTTCTTATGGAATTGTGAAACCCAGCATCGAAACTTCTCAATATGCTTTGTCCCCGGCACCCGGAAGTGGACTATCCCAAAGAGACTCTAAGGCAGAGACATGTCACAATGGTTAACAGGAAAGCCAAAAGCAACTTTGAGACAGCCAGGATTAAGGGCTACACCAGAAGGCATCAGAAGGCCTACACCCCCCCTGGCCAAAAAGCAAAGGCAGTTCTTATGGAATTGTGAAACCCAGCATCGAAACTCCTCAATATGCTTTGTCCCCGGCACCCGGAAGTGGACTATCCCAAAGAGACTCTAATGCAGAGACATGTCACAATGGTTAACAGGAAAGCCAAAAGCAACTTTGAGACAGCCAGGATTAAGGGCTACACCAGAAGGCCTACACGCCCCTGGCCAAAAAGCAAAGGCAGTTCTTATGGAATTGTGAAACCCAGCATCGAAACTGCTCAATATGCTTTGTCCCCGGCACCCGGACGTGGACTATCCCAAAGAGACTCTAAGGCAGAGACATGTCACAATGGTTAACAGGAAAGCCAAAAGCAACTTTGAGACAGCCAGGATTAAGGGCTACACCAGAAGGCATCAGAAGGCCTACACCCCCCTGGCCAAAAAGCAAAGGCAGTTCTTATGGAATTGTGAAACCCAGCATCGAAACTGCTCAATATGCTTTGTCCCCGGCACCCGGAAGTGGACTATCCCAAAGAGACTCTAAGGCAGAGACATGTCACAATGGTTAACAGGAAAGCAAAAAGCAACTTTGAGACAGCCAGGATTAAGGGCTACACCCCCCTGGCCAAAAAGCAAAGGCAGTTCTTATGGAATTGTGAAACCCAGCATTGAAACTGCTCAATATGCTTTGTCCCCGGCACCCGGAAGTGGACTATCCCAAAGAGACTCTAAGGCAGAGACATGTCACAATGGTTAACAGGAAAGCCAAAAGCAACTTTGAGACAGCCAGGATTAAGGGCTACACCAGAAGGCATCAGAAGGCCTACACCCCCCTGGCCAAAAAGCAAAGGCAGTTCTTATGGAATTGTGAAACCCAGCATCGAAACTGCTCAATATGCTTTGTCCCCGGCACCCGGAAGTGGACTATCCCAAAGAGACTCTAAGGCAGAGACATGTCACAATGGTTAACAGGAAAGCCAAAAGCAACTTTGAGACAGCCAGGATTAAGGGCTACATCAGAAGGCATCAGAAGGCCTACACCCCCCTGGCCAAAAAGCAAAGGCAGTTCTTATGGAATTGTGAAACCCAGCATAGAAACTGCTCAATATGCTTTGTCCCCGGCACCCGGAAGTGGACTATCCCAAAGAGACTCTAATGCAGAGACATGTCACAATGGTTAACAGGAAAGCCAAAAGCAACTTTGAGACAGCCAGGATTAAGGGCTACACCAGAAGGCCTACACCCCCCTGGCCAAAAAGCAAAGGCAGTTCTTATGGAATTGTGAAACCCAGCATCGAAACTGCTCAATATGCTTTGTCCCCGGCACCCGGAAGTGGACTATCCCAAAGAGACTCTAAGGCAGAGACATGTCACAATGGTTAACAGGAAAGCCAAAAGCAACTTTGAGACAGCCAGGATTAAGGGCTACACCAGAAGGCATCAGAAGGCCTACACCCCCCTGGCCAAAAAGCAAAGGCAGTTCTTATGGAATTGTGAAACGCAGCATCGAAACTGCTCAATATGCTTTGTCCCCGGCACCCGGAAGTGGACTATCCCAAAGAGACTCTAATGCAGAGACATGTCACAATGGTTAACAGGAAAGCCAAAAGCAACTTTGAGACAGACAGGATTAAGGGCTACACCAGAAGGCATCAGAAGGCCTACACCCCCCTGGCCAAAAAGCAAAGGCAGTTCTTATGGAATTGTGAAACCCAGCATAGAAACTGCTCAATATGCTTTATTCCCGGCACCCGGAAGTGGACTATCCCAAAGAGACTCTAAGGCAGAGACATGTCACAATGGTTAACAGGAAAGCCAAAAGCAACTTTGAGACAGCCAGGATTAAGGGCTACACCAGAAGGCATCAGAAGGCCTACACCCCCCTGGCCAAAAAGCAAAGGCAGTTCTTATGGAATTGTGAAACCCAGCATAGAAACTGGGCAATATGCTTTATTCCCGGCACCCGGAAGTGGACTATCCCAAAGAGACTCTAATGCAGAGACATGTCACAATGGTTAAAAGGAAAGCCAAAAGCAACTTTGAGACAGCCAGGATTAAGGGCTACACCAGAAGGCATCAGAAGGCCTACACCCCCCTGGCCAAAAAGCAAAGGCAGTTCTTATGGAATTGTGAAACCCAGCATAGAAACTGCTCAATATGCTTTGTCCCCGGCACCCGGAAGTGGACTATCCCAAAGAGACTCTAAGGCAGAGACATGTCACAATGGTTAACAGGAAAGCCAAAAGCAACTTTGAGACAGCCAGGATTAAGGGCTACACCAGAAGGCCTACACCCCCCTGGCCAAAAAGCAAAAGGCAGTTCTTATGGAATTGTGAAACCCAGCATCGAAACTGCTCAATATGCTTTGTCCCCGGCACCCGGAAGTGGACTATCCCAAAGAGACTCTAATGCAGAGACATGTCACAATGGTTAACAGGAAAGCCAAAAGCAACTTTGAGACAGCCAGGATTAAGGGCTACACCAGAAGGCCTACACCCCCCTGGCCAAAAAGCAAAGGCAGTTCTTATGGAATTGTGAAACCCAGCATCGAAACTGCTCAATATGCTTTGTCCCCGGCACCCGGAAGTGGACTATCCCAAAGAGACTCTAAGGCAGAGACATGTCACAATGGTTAACAGGAAAGCCAAAAGCAACTTTGAGACAGCCAGGATTAAGGGCTACACCAGAAGGCATCAGAAGGCCTACACCCCCCTGGCCAAAAAGCAAAGGCAGTTCTTATGGAATTGTGAAACCCAGCATCGAAACTGCTCAATATGCTTTGTCCCCGGCACCCGGAAGTGGACTATCCCAAAGAGACTCTAAGGCAGAGACATGTCACAATGGTTAACAGGAAAGCCAAAAGCAACTTTGAGACAGCCAGGATTAAGGGCTACACCCCCCTGGCCAAAAAGCAAAGGCAGTTCTTATGGAATTGTGAAACCCAGCATTGAAACTGCTCAATATGCTTTGTCCCCGGCACCCGGAAGTGGACTATCCCAAAGAGACTCTAAGGCAGAGACATGTCACAATGGTTAACAGGAAAGCCAAAAGCAACTTTGAGACAGCCAGGATTAAGGGCTACACCAGAAGGCATCAGAAGGCCTACACCCCCCTGGCCAAAAAGCAAAGGCAGTTCTTATGGAATTGTGAAACCCAGCATCGAAACTGCTCAATATGCTTTGTCCCCGGCACCCGGAAGTGGACTATCCCAAAGAGACTCTAATGCAGAGACATGTCACAATGGTTAACAGGAAAGCCAAAAGCAACTTTGAGACAGCCAGGATTAAGGGCTACACCAGAAGGCCTACACCCCCCTGGCCAAAAAGCAAAGGCAGTTCTTATGGAATTGTGAAACCCAGCATCGAAACTGCTGAATATGCTTTGTCCCCGGCACCCGGAAGTGGACTATCCCAAAGAGACTCTAAGGCAGAGACATGTCACAATGGTTAACAGGAAAGCCAAAAGCAACTTTGAGACAGACAGGATTAAGGGCTACACCAGAAGGCATCAGAAGGCCTACACCCCCCTGGCCAAAAAGCAAAGGCAGTTCTTATGGAATTGTGAAACCCAGCATAGAAACTGCTCAATATGCTTTATTCCCGGCACCCGGAAGTGGACTATCCCAAAGAGACTCTAATGCAGAGACATGTCACAATGGTTAAAAGGAAAGCCAAAAGCAACTTTGAGACAGCCAGGATTAAGGGCTACACCAGAAGGCATCAGAAGGCCTACACCCCCCTGGCCAAAAAGCAAAGGCAGTTCTTATGGAATTGTGAAACCCGGCATAGAAACTGCGCAATATGCTTTGTCCCCGGCACCCGGAAGTGGACTATCCCAAAGAGACTCTAATGCAGAGACATGTCACAATGGTTAACAGGAAAGCCAAAAGCAACTTTGAGACAGCCAGGATTAAGGGCTACACCAGAAGGCATCAGAAGGCCTACACCCCCCTGGCCAAAAAGCAAAGGCAGTTCTTATGGAATTGTGAAACTCAGCATCGAAACTGCTCAATATGCTTTGTCCCTGGCACCCGGACGTGGACTATCCGAAAGAGATTCTAATGCAGAGACATGTCACAATGGTTAACAGGAAAGCCAAAAGCAACTTTGAGAGGACAGGATTAAGGGCTACACCAGAAGGCCTACACCCCCCTCGCCAAAAAGCAAAGGCAGTTCTTATGGAATTGTGAAACCCAGCATCGAAACTGCTCAATATGCTTTGTCCCAGGCACCCGGAAGTGGACTATCCCAAAGAGACTCTAATGCAGAGACATGTCACAATGTTTAACAGGAAAGCCAAAAGCAACTTTGAGACAGCCAGGATTAAGGGCTACACCAGAAGGCATCAGAAGGCCTACACCCCCCTGGCCAAAAAGCAAAGGCAGTTCTTATGGAATTGTGAAACCCAGCATCGAAACTGCT
>NW_027054177.1:0-15100 GCF_011386835.1 Chrysemys picta bellii
GCTCTCTCCTCAACGCTGACAAGAAACCTGACCAAGTGCCTTTGCTACAAACCAAGTCTGGGATTTATTGGTTTGATTGGAGCCTGCTGGGGTGTCCGGCCACAGTCAATACAGCCTGCAGAAAGAACACAGACATGCAGCCGAACATTTGACCACACCTCCCACTGCATCACGGACAAGCTACCCTGATTTGAACTCTGGGCGAGGGAGAGTCCGATTACCAATGGAGTTGCACGGGATGAGCAGTACCCAGGGCATTCTACTCTGTGCCCTTGTGCCTGGGGGCTAGGGAGGGGGAAAGAAAACAAACAGGTGCTCTGATGACACTCAGTTCAGCGCACTTATGACACGTCTGTTTTCCACTTGTTTTACATAATCCCATAGCAGATATTCCATCATCTTGCCTGGGATGGATGTCAGGCTGACAGCGTATAATTACCCACATCACCCCCCTTCCTCCCCATGTTCCCTCCTGCCCCTTGCCCAGCATGGGGCAGGAGTGGTGACTGCGGGCGGGGGGGGGGGGGGGGGAAGGGCTGTGCTGGTGGAGGGTCCCGCCGGAAAAGGGAAGGGTCGGAGGGTGGAAGGGCAGGCTCAGTCAGTCTGCCCTGGCAGTCGAGATGGGCGGCACTAGGACCCCACGGGAGCAGTTGCTGCAGGGAGGCAGCATGGAGCTGGCGGAAGAGGCAGCCAGGGATGCTCTGCTCCAGGGAGGCAGCTAGAGAGGCCGGCGTGAGGGGGCGGCAGGTGGGGCCGGGGTGGGGGGGGGGAGAACACCCGGCCCCAAATATTGGTGGAGCTGGGCCCCTGGGCTCTGAATATTGCTGGTGCCTGGGCACCACATGGAGATATAACTCACCGCCTATGCCTAGAAGTCTATATCCCTCCCTGCTCAGGTGAAGTCCATCCCGAGAGAACAGTCCTCTGTCCATGAATGCCTCCCAGTGGCCATACATCCCAAAGCCCTCCTCATAGCACCACTGCCTGAGTCATCTGTTGAGCATCATAATCCTGTCACACCTTTGCTGCCCTTCTCTAGGCACAGGCAAAATCCCACTGAAGATCACCTGAGCCTCCATTTCCTTAAGCGTCTTCCCCAACCTGGCATAGTCGCCCTATGGAAACCACTTCAAGCCAGGGGGTGCGGCGGGCCTAGCACCCCTCGTTCTGGCACCCCTAGCACCCCTATTGAACCTAGCACACCACCAAACACCTGCAAACCCAGACAGCAGCCAGGGTTGTGACCTTTTCCACAGTTCAATTCATAAAAAAAGAAAATGAGCTATTTAAAAAAAATGAAGATGAGCGATGTCAAGGCTGAATCCCCACTCTGTCACTCCCAGTGCAGTTTTATTATTTATTAAAAACAAAAAGAAAGAAAATACATCGGGAACTTAGGCTTTTGCTAGATTTTAAAAGAGCAATTCCAAAAATTAAGCACCCAAACTAGCTTCCTTGTGGGTTCAGCTTAAGGGTTACAAGCAAACAAAAGCATCTGGGGTTAGCACAGAGGAGCTCCACAAGCCAAAATAAAGAATAAACCTGATCGCATTTATCTAAATGTTCCCTCTCCAAATGGTTCCTTCTAGGTATGGAAGATAATTTTTCATACCTGGTTCAAAATATACACAGCATTCCCCCTTATAGCATTGCTGCTCCGTGCTTCCCTGCTTCTCCAGAGAACAACAGACAAAAGGGAAAGTTTCTTTCCCATTTTAAAAAGTTCTGCCTTCCCATTGGCTCTTTTGGTCATGAGCCCACTTCCTTTTCTTTTACCTGTGGGCTTGTTAACCCTTTACAGGCAAAGCAAGCAGAGAACAGACCAAGAGGGATTTTACAGCTAGCTGGCTGGCTGTCTATCAAAGGGAGCTACACCCCCCTTCATTTATCACAAGAGACTAGCTGCTTTTTTCCTCCATGTCATTTCTGAGATCTGACCGTCTCTTTCTACCACGTCACTAACACCATCATCCAGGCCCATCATCATCTTCTGCCTTGACTCCTGCAACTTCCGCCTTTCTGGCTTTCCAGCCTGACAGCCCTTCACCCAGTCTGTAGGGCCGTACTACGTGAGGGCTCCGGCTGTGGGTGCGGGTTCCTGGGTGGGGCCGTGGGTGAAGAGTTTGAGGTGCAGGAGGGGGTTCAGGGCTGGGGCAGGGGTTTGGGGCGGGGATGAGGGCTCCGGCTGGGGATGCAGGCTCTGGGCTGGGGCTGAGGAGTTCGGAGTGCGGGAGGGGTGCAGGCTCTGGGAGCGAGTTTGCATGCAGGAGGGGGCTCAGGGCTGGGGCAGATGGTTGACGTGCAGGCTCTGGGGTGGGGCCGGGGATGAGGAGTTTGGGGTGCAGGAGGCTCTGGTTTGGGCTGGGGCCGAGGGGTTTGGGGTGCGGGAAGGGGCTCAGGGTGGGACGGGGGTTGGGGCATGGGAGGGGGTGCAGGGTCCAGGCAGTGCTTACTTAAGGTGGCTCCCGGGAAGTGACTGGCAGGTCCCTGTGGCTCCTAGGTGAGGGGCCAGGGAGACTCTGCTACAGTAATTGTCTGTGATTCACTGAAAAGACAAATACCTGCTTTGGGGGAACTTACAAGGATGCCACATTCTTCTTCTGCTTAGCATTAAGGCACTGACAACTGTGCGTTCTAACAATGGGGACTTTATGATTAAAAAGATGTTAGAAGCAATGTAATCAGTTAAGGCAAAATTCTACCTTATTGGAATTGCTCATGTGTCTCCCTCTTGCAGATAATAGGGGCCACATGCAAGCATCCGATTTCAGAATTTGGCCCTTAGGCATGAGGTACGTACTCGGATACTGCAAGATAAGACGGCACTGGTGCTACAAGGAGTTATGGAGTACCCACCATTGCTTCCAGCAGGCCTGGAAGAACCAAAATGTAGCAGCCTGCCAAATTAAATAAGCAATTGAAAATAACTCCAGCCATGCTTTGGCTGGCCCACGGTCCGAGGGCCAGACCAGGCTCCTGGCACTCACCTCACCCCATGCGGAAGGTCAGCTACAAGAAGTCACTCGGTTCTCTGACTCAGTCTCCTGCTTTAATGAGCCCATATTCCTCTGGGAAATCATCCTAGGGTTTAAAGGTTAGATTGTGAGCTCCTTGGAGCAGAGAATGTTTGGAAAGTGCCTGGCCCTCAATAAATAAGGAGAGATTTGACCTCAGAGCAAACGGAGGTCTTGCTGGGAAATGTTGAATTCATGAACGAGTAAGAGGGTGTAAACTGAAATCATCTCACATCGTGTGAGCACCAAGTTTCCGGCCAGAAATATAACCACTGCTGACTGCATCCTTGAGAGAGAGGGTTAAAATAGGTCAAATAAGTTATTCCATGTCTTGTTCCATTATCCATCAAACAGACTTTGATCAGCTCGGAAGCAGGTTCTCTGAGAAGTGGTATTGAGAGGGGAGCTCTCTTGCAGTCCCACTTGGCTGACTAAGGTCTCTTTTCTAACGATGAGTCAGGCTGCTAATCAGCCATGCCATGGCAGCAGCAGCAGAGTTAGGTCTCCTCTAGAAAGGCAGCCAAAAGGGGAGGAAGGCCTGGGTCCCTGCCCACAGAATGGGACTGACCTGCAATGGGGAAGCAGGCTGCATCTCATAAAGAGGGGTTGGTGCACTCACTGCGTAGAAGAATCCTAAGGACACATGGTCTGGGTTTTAACCAGGCCACAACTTTATTAGTCAAATTACATCCAAAGTCCCTGTCAGGGGACAGCCCAGCACAGTCACCTGCGCCCCACTGATCCGTTGCCAGTTCTGGAGGTGCTCCCACCACAGGGGGAGCCAATCATCACACTCGGAGGTTCTCTGGGCACCACCCATCTGTTAACATCCCTCCCCCTTTCAGGGGCTGAGGCAAGAGTGATAAACAATTAAATCAACTGCTTGCATACAATACTACGGTCTAAGAGTGCACCGAGTGAGGCCTTTTCTGAAAGCTAATGGTACTCTGGTGATGAATATCCTTGTGAAATGTCTGTATTAACACCATGTAAGGAATTATGGAGACTCGTTAATATTAGGCTGTCCGGTCTGCATGGACTGTAGGGAATGTCACAGCTCTGCTATGTAAATTAATGCATGGTGGAATCAGAAACAACAGAAGCCCCAGAATGATGGTGTGTCATAGGCTTCATGCTGCTTGTTAGCCAAGGGCGAATTTCCTTTAGGCCATCTGGTGGGAGTTTTTGGAGCAGGGGTATCTAAGCTCTATCTCTGCTCTCTCCATGGTGTGTTAAGAAGCCATGCAGTGCAGCCAAATGATAATTGTGATGTATTTAGAGGTCAAATTATTTTACAGTGTATGCAGAGATCCCTTTACCAACCACTAGCATGCAGCCACCTTGGGAGATAATATAACAGCAGTTTAATTACTCAAAAAGTAAAACATGACACCGCATCCAAGAGAAACTGGGAAGATTTTAGCAAGAGAATGTAGAAGAGAGTCTTCAGTTCTTTCTTTCTAGCTCTTCACTGTGCTATCCTTGGGTGAGTTATTGAAACTCTTTTTGCTTGGCTTTATTCTCAGAGTCTGGGTGGCTTCTTGCTTCTGGTGGGGCTGGAAATGCTGGCAGGACATCCTGTCCTAAGGTATTGGGGCCCATTTGCGGGCTCGAAGCCAGAGGTGCAGCAGGGCCTGACAAATATTGGGGAAAGGAAAGATTCCCAAGCATTTTAGACCCTTTGAAAAGGTTTCCATATGGAGAAGGCCAATAGCGCTGACTAGAAACTGAGACTAAAAACTATAGACTAGGGCTGTTATCGCAGGTATCTCACGTGATTAACTTAAATATTAATCACAATGAATCGCATTTTTAATTGCACTGTTAAACAATAGAAGCGACAAAGGGTCCTGTGATACCTTATAGACTAACAGAGGTATTGAAACATAAGCTTTCATGGGTGAATACCCACTTTTTCGAATGCAAGCAGTGGGGAAAAAAAACAAAAAACCCCGAATACCTCTGTTAGTCTATAAGGTGCCACAGGACCCTTTGTCGCTTCTACAGATCCACACTAACACGGCTACCCCTCTGATACTGTTAAACAATAGAATACCAATTGAAATGTATTAAATATTTTGGATGTTTTTCTACATTTTCATATATATTGTATTCTGTGTTGTAACTGAAATCAGAAAGTATGTTATTTTTGATTATAAATATTTGCACCGTAAAAATGATAAACAAAAAAAATAGTATTTTTCAGTTCACATCATACAAGTACTGTAGAGCAATCATAGAAGATTAGGGTTGGAAGAGGCCTCAGGAGTCATCTAGTTCAACCCCCTGCTCAAAGCAAGACCAACACCAACTAAATCATCCCAGCCAGGGCTTTGTCAAGCTGGGCCTTAAAAACCTCTAAGGATGGAGATTCCACCACCTCCCTAGGTAACCCATTCCAGTGCTTCACCACACTCCTAGTGAAATAGTTTTTCCTAATATCCAACCTAAACCTCCCCACTGCAACTTGAGACCATTGCTCCTTGTTCTATCATCTACCACCACTGAGAACAGCTGAGCTCCATCCTCTTTGGAACCCCCCTTCAGGCAGTTGAAGGCTGCTATCAAATCCCCCATCACTCTTCTCTTCTGCAGACTAAATAACCCCAGTTCCCTCAGCCTCTCCTCATAAGTCATGTCCAGATTTATACCCCTGGGGTAAATGTGTCCAGGAATATTGGACTCCCTGGAAACTAAATGCAAAATGGTACTGTACAATGTGGGCCAATGATAATGTCCAAAAGCGATTACTGATGTCAAGGACAGTAAACTACTTAGCCTCTGGATCAAAGGACTTGATTAAATTTTGCATCTTGGCCACTGTAGGGGTACAAGTGGTCGTGGCCTGATTCAGGCATCTGTAATCAATTGTGAGATGCCAAGAACCATTTGGTTTCTTTACAGGCCAAATAGGGGAATTGGCAGTGGAAGTACATCTACGTAGTACTCCCTGTGTCAGTAAAGACTTGATAGTCTTTTCCATATATGGGTTTGCCAGTTCTCGGTAAAGATATTGTCTTTGGGTTGATATATCTCCTCCTTTTACAACAATAGTGACAGCCATACATCCACAATCATGCTTGTATTTAACAAAATCATCTGCATGTTTGCGAAGTAACACCTGTAACTCTGGTTGGTCTGCATGATTAGCCACTATTTTGGTTAAATCATACCCCTCAGGTTCAGTCTCCTCCACTGGAGATACCATGCCACACTCAGGTATGAGCACTGTTGAGTCATCCTTTGCCTGTTCTACAGTAAGACACAACAATTGGTTAACCAAATCAAGAACACATCCTTATTTGTATAGGAAATCAGTTCCCAATAGGCAATTCCCTGGGTCTGCTAATTTCATCAGTACAAAGGTCTGAACCTTTCTTAGGTGACCTATCTGAACTTCAATGAGTATAGGAAGTGTGGTAACAACCTGATTCTTGCAAAAGTTGCAAGTGTTTTTGTACACCCTGATGACAGAGAAGAGGATCTAAGATCCTTAACATGGATAATGCTAATTGCTGTCCCAGTATCTATAATAAAATTTCTGTGGCAGCCCCCTACCGCTGCAGACACTGAATCTCCCTCTTGCCTTCCTGCCTAAAGGGGCTATAACTACACTCGGGGCCGATTGGCGTTATGCTGAGTAATTTGTAGAATATGCAGACAAATAATCTACAGATTTTCCTTCTCTCTCTCTCTCGCCTTCCATCATCAATTCATTCACGTGGGCTTGGAGTTTCCGGATATCCCATCGTTAAACCTTAAGCCTCTGGTTAAACTTCATTACAACTGAGTCCTCATTTTTTACTTGGGTCTCTGCAGGTGTGAATTGTTCTGTGCGGCATCTGAAAAGAAAGGAACACGGTCCCGGGCCCCTACATGGAATCTAAACACATAACCCTGTGGAGGGGCATGTCCACTCGAAGGTTCAGGGTTACTATGTGGGTTAGGGTTATTTTGCCGATGCTGGTACCTATGGAATTTAGGAACAGCTTGGCCTAACCCTGGGAGTCGCTCAATCCTTACAGTGGGATTAGCTTGCGTAAGTGAGGGAGGCCCTGGATCTACTATCCAGGCTGTGAGGTGCTGGGGACCAGGAGCTGTGGGAAAAGTGGCGATTTTGGTTCTCAGTTTTGCTAAAAAGCAGCAAAAATGATTTTTTTACCTCTGGCAACCCCCTTGTTCTGCTTTACTCTTTCACTTTCTTCTTCAGCCTTGCTACGTGCAGGAGAAAAGAACAAATTCTGCTGTCATTGAACAAGCATTAACAGAAAATGACACTAGGCCAGACTGATACCCAACTGATTCTCTTTTCCTAAATGATTTTGCTTCAGACCATAACCATAATTCATTAATTGTAAGGCACCTCCTGGACTAGGGCTCCATTTAACTGACTGTCAAGAAGCTGGATGACGGCACTTCTGTTACAGCTGAGGTTTCTCCTGGGTTCATCAGATAGTGGCAGGAAGTTTTCATCCTTTTACTTTGCTTTTAAATTTGTTGTCCTGTGCCAGCAGGACTAGGGCAGGGCCGCCCTATGAAGGGGTGCAGCAGCTGGCATGCTCCCACTGCATGTGCTATAGCCCAACCAATATCCTCGTAATTCCAGAGTTCCCTGCCCTGGCTTCTAATCAGAAAGGTCCTGCTGGTCTCCAGGGTATGTGAGAAGGGACCAGCCCCTTCACCAGAGCCTAGCGGGCCCTTCTTTATTTGATGGAGTTACAGGGGAAGACTGAGGGTTGTTTCTGGGTGGCTAACAGGGCTGTTTTGCAGCTTTGATTTATTGATTTTTTGTTCAGGCACCCGGAGCATTTTACAGGGGTATTTGATTGGTATTTCACTCTAAGAAAGGCTAGTAGTAAATAACAGCACAGGGCTTGCATGTTTTCCTCTAGGGGAGATGTCAGAGTTGCCTGGGGACACCAGTTATTTTAACTCCTGTCTCATCCCCCTGTCTCCCCCCAGCAGTGTCTCATGACTCAGCCAGCCTGCCCAAGAGATGGGGCTCCTCTACGGAGGGTCCCTGCTCATGCTCACCTGGCACTGTCTGACTCTGACCTGCAAACATTCCGTGCAAACTGCTGATGGAGCTGAAATTGGCAGGAGAATTGCCAGCTGTGGGCCATTAAAGATCCATTTCAACACTGAGCCCTGACATTACCTGCCTGAGAGCTGATCTTTAATGGCCCACAGCTGGGCGGACTGGTACCAGTACCAGTGAGAATTTGGAAACCAATATGCTTAATGCACAGTCATTTATTTGAGGAAGAATCACACAAGTAGTTAAGGTTACACAGTACACATCTTTCCCAATAAGCTTCTGCTCCTCAAGCATAAACCCTCAGTAACTATGTTAGCTTTACACAGTATCCTGATTAGCAAACAAAGCAGGTATGCCCAGGGTTGGGGCTGCCCAGTGTTTGGGCATAGGGCTGGTGTAGCCAACTCTGCATCACCACCCATAGCAGTGCAGGGTGCATGGGGCATGCCAGGGGCAGACTGGGGTGTGATGGACAATCCTGCACCAGAACAGACTATAGGCTGCTTCAAACCAGCCCCTGGCAGCCCTGGGGTCAGGAAGGTGCCTTGCTTTCTTTCCTTTGGGCCTCTGCCCTGGGCTCAGAACCAGCACAGGGTGAATCGCCCTCTTGTTGCTCAGAGTAAGGGGTGAGTCAAGGGGGGCTCGCCTCTGAACTGTGGGACTGAGATCTCTAAAGGAGCCTGATGGCGTTAGTGCCCAATGCTCATTGCAGTGGACCTGAGCCCCAGCCCCCAAAGCTCCCAGCCAGGAGTACTAGCCATGCAGAAATGCCCCTTTCTGTGTGCACTCTGCCCTTGTCACTGCCTCTCAAAGGCACTCCTTCAACATGAAAGCTACTTGACTGGGGAACAGATCCAGTGGTTCCTGCTCGCCTGCCTGGAGCTAGAGCCCTGCGTGGGACTATCTTTAAAATCCCGCTCCCATCCTGTCCCACAATACCCACTTCCACCCGCTCCTACATTCTTTCTTGCATTTTTATCCTGATTCCATTTGCAAAAACCTTAGATCCTGCAAGAGAGACTGACACAGTTTGGACTCACCACTGTGGCACCTCCTGCTGGCTGTCTTGGGAATTAGCTTGGTTAGCCAGTGCGCCTTTATCTGGTGATGGCTCGCCACCGTCACTTCTGCTCCAGGACCCATGTCACCCCCCAGGACTGCGGCATCCTCTTCTGGACACAGACCTCTGGCTGCGCCCCACTCGGTTCTCCCCATTCCAGGGACCGGCAATCCACTGTCCGGCCACTTCCTCCTCAGCAGAAAGTGGCAGCAAATGGGGGAGACCCGGGGACTCCCCTTTTGGCAGTCTGGAGTCCCCTTCCCAGATGGGCAGGGATGGAGGCTGGGAGAACAACTCCTCCCCCATGAGCTGCAGCTGGGTGGCAGCAGGGCCCCCTGCCATAAGGAGTGGCAGAGGGGGCTGCCCTGCGTGTGGTTTAAGAAAGACCCCCCTCCCGACCCCCCAAGCCCTCTTTGTAGCTCAGGGCTGCAGTTCTGAACCAGCACGGAGTTCCCTGGGCTGAGGGCACCTGCAGGCCGGGGGTCAGGAGCTTTCAGCCAGTTGTTCTGGGACCTATCTAGAAATCGTTCCTTTAAGAGCGAGTTTATTTCTGTGCCAGTGCTGGAGCTGGCCTGGGTTTGGGCCAGACTCAGCAGAACTCAGCACTTTCTGTGCGCCCGGCGCACTGAGCCCGTTGGAGAATCTGGCTTCAGCTGCAGGTGCTGGGCCCCTCTGAAAGGTCTGGCCTGAATGTGGGCTTGTCGCACTCCAGCGCCCAGTGGAGTCAGCATGGTTGCACCAGCTCTGCCCATTTACCACTCTCATGTCCTGGATCGCAGGGTCTCGCTCACCGACTCGCTCGCCCAGGGCTTGTGTGGTCATCTGGACATCAGGGAGATGGAGGATTCCTTGATGTCCCCTGGCTCCGTGAGGTCACTGCCGCTGCTTGCCTTCACCATTTCCCTCCTTTCTCTCCACATTCACCGGCTGGACTCAGGTAGGATTCCTGGGGCTTTAGGGCCTAGTCTCTCTCCCACAGGAGCCAGCGGCTGTGCTGGGGAAGGCTGGGCCCCCAGCCTGAGCTCTGTCTGAGGGAACTCGGGGATTATGAGCAGAGCAGCAAAGGTGGCAGCTGGTGGGCAAAGAAGCCAGGGAGCGTTGGGCAATAAATGTGTCTTGTGGCCTACAAGAAGCCCCCACAGCAAGTCCCCATTGGGTAGCATGTGGTGGCTGTGCCCAGAAATGTCCCCCTGAGGCTGATTGATTCCTGGTTCAGTGGGACGTGTCCTGCTCCTAGGGGCAGTGGGGATGTATAGCTGGGTCCTGCTTGCTGGGACAGTCAGTTCCATAGAATGGCCCCCAACAACTAGAAACTGTGCCCATATCCTGGCCCTGCCCTTAGCAACTAGAAACCTCTGTCCAGAAACACAGTGGAGAGTTACGGGGGCCAGGGATGAGTCTGAGTGTTCACCACGTGGGGGAGAGCTGGGTAGTGGAGATACGGGGTAACACGTGGTAATAATCCTCCCACCGGCGCCAGTGGGGCCAGGATTTCAGCTCTGGTGCCGAGAAGAAAAGGGCAGACTAGCTTGGGGGGAGCGTGGGGGCTAGGTGGGGAAGGCGGGAAAACAAGGAGTAGCTCCAACACACAGCAGGGCTTTGGTCACACTCTTCCAAACTCTGGGAGAATTTACGTAGTTACAAAGATGATTTTCAAATGGCAAAAACTGAAAAAGAGGAAACCTGGCGGAATCAGGTTTGATTAGAAGTGGTTTGAAAAGGCCAATTATTGGTGATGGGGAAAATTTTTAAACTGTTCTTCAAAATTTCCTACCAATTCTTTTTAGTTTTTTTCCCCCCCAAAACTGGGAAGTAAACCAAAAATACTTACTGAGAATGTATTTTTTATTGAAAATTTTTCAGTTTTCAAGCACATTTTTTTTATTTATGGTTTTTCAACAAGAAGGGAAATTTTTGACTGAAATTGAAAATTTTCATTTTGTTGAAAAAGCCACATTTGGTCAAAAATGTTTTGATGAAAAAATTTCAACGAGCAGTGATTCTGATAAGATGATCAGTTACAGTCCCTCTGAGTGCTTCGCCTAACTCTGAGACCTGGCTGGGGAATGTAGAGCAGGAGGAATGTAGAGCACAATAATGACAAACACTTTATATGATATAGGAAGCCAGAAAAAAATGACGAGAAAAGAGGAGTTGATTTCTAGGAGAAGGAGCATTTTAAAATGTTTCCCTAAGAGTGTAGTAAAGGTCTCAGTAAGAAGATCACCTACGAGATGTAATTAGCCCTTAAGGAGATATTGTGCCAAATCTAAAAATGAAATTCTGCCTCTCGGGAGGTGCAGCCCAGGAGAGAGCCTGGCTTTTAGCCACATTTGCATCTCCTGGATCCTGGGCTGTTCCAGGGATTGCAACAGCCCCCAGTGTCCATTAGAGCACCCCTAGGGTTGCTCTAGCTTGCAGCAGCCTCAGCGGCTCTGCAGCCCTGCTATTGGCAGAACGCCAAGTGCTCCAGCCACACCATGTGACACACTTTGGTGCTCTGAGGATACGGTCAAGTATGCCAGCCCTGAGCCACTCCTGCAGAGGGGGAATTGCCCAACCCCCTTTACTCTGCCAGAGGCCAGAATCCATCTGTCTGTGACGGGCCAAGGCCACTCCGAGTCAGTGGCAGAGCTGGGAACAGGATGCAGGTGTTCGTGGCTTCTAGTCCCACGCTCAGTCCCCAGCCTCTCAGGGCTCACAGCATCACATTGCTTCCATTGATATGACTGTCACTATGTCTGTGCTCTGCCCTGCCTTTGAAAAGTCTCTTGGGAGTGACCCCTTCAGCATGCCAGGCCCTCAAGGGGTCACATTTTCCAAGAGGATAGGCCACCTGGCCTCAGTGCCTCTGAGACCGGCCTCTGGGCTCTAGCTCTCCTGTTTCTCATGGTGAGCTCTGCCCAGTGACTACAGAATAGGGTTTATTACTCAACTGGGAGACAGTGTTGGGAAATCCTTAGGTTAGCACAGAGGGGCAGAGGTTAAAACAAGGCTCATAGAGACTGAAGCCAGGGCTCTACCAAGCCAAGCTGGTGTGGATCCATCTGGGCTCTCTCTCTCTCTGTCCCTTGGTCTCTGAGTCCTGAATGAAAGGCCCTGTGTGTCTGTGAACACTGTTCTTAACACAGGCTCCCTGACACCCCTCATCCCTTGTTCTCCTGCTGCCAAACCATGCTCAGTTCATATAGCCAACCTGCATTGGCTCCCCAGCCATTACGTGATAATGTCCCAGTCCCGGCTCTTCCTTTTTCTCTTCCAGGCTGGGTCCTGCATTCACAGGTGCAGGTTGTATTCAGTTCATTTTAATTATTCTGGTCTGGAACCAGGAGGCAACATATTTCAGACACCCCATGCTTCCATCTGCCTGGAGAGGCAATGGAACCCTTGTGCATTCAGGGGACAACAATGCAGAGGCTGACATAGAGACACACATTGCTGATAAAAATATTACAGTAAATTCCCATTTCCATCGCCATGATGTATTCCTAGTTCCACTTTGGCTACAGCTTCTTTTCTCCTGGTTCCTTCTACAATGAGTTTCAAGGTGATTGGACCCGATGGCCCCATCAGGGTCCTTGTGGGAGAAGATGCTCTGTTACCCTGTCACCTCTCCCCCAGCATGAGCGCCGAGAGCATGGAGGTGCGCTGGTTCCGATCCACGTTGTCTGCAGTTGTCCATCTCTATCGGGATGGGAGAGATCAGGCTGGCCAGCAGACCGCACCGTATCGAAGCAGGACGAAGCTACTGAAGGACGGTATTGCGAATGGGACTGTCTCCTTGAGGATACACAACATCACCCCCTCTGATGAAGGGACTTACGGCTGCCTCTTCCAATCACCCACCTTTTACGAAGAAGCTGCGTTGGAACTGGAGGTGGCTGGTCAGTAGCACGGGCTGTTGTTTGCCCTTCTCAGCACCAGTGAGCACCGGTCAATGGTGTGTTTCACCCCCACCCCCACAGTTCCGGTCTGTTCAGACTAGTCACCTCTCACAGGAAAGGCACCGGAGCGCTAGGGAACGAGGCCGGCTGTTAATGGGATCGATGCACCTGCCTGCCAACTCCTCATACCCACTGGAGTAACCAGCTCCATGTCCAGCTTCTCCACCCCTCAGCTGCTGGGGCATCTGTCTGAGCAAGGATCAGGCCCCATCTGTTTCCCCTGAACTCCAGGGGACATGCCCCAGATGCGGCTGCTCATCCCAGGGGGTGTGACCCCTTCTCCCACAATTTCCTTGGGCACTGAGAAAGTTTGTGGAAATCTCCCTGAGGCCTCTGCTTCCAGGAGCTGATGGAAAAACTCCAGATAGACACACCGTGCTATGAACTGTGAGATGGATACCGTGAGGTCCGTGCGGCCACAGGGGGTGACAGGCGCTTTGTGTGTGATCTACCCATCATGTGGTAGATCTGTATGTGTAACCTCATGGCGAGGGAGGACACTGCTACACCGCTGGGACTCCCACTGCCACAGGCCCACACTCCAGTCTGCACCAGAGCAGTTCTCTGGTGGGCCCAGGGTGTAGCAATGACACAGGTTCACTCCATTCCCCTCCAGGCCTGGGCTCCACCCCTCACCTTTCTGTCGATGGATATCAGGATGGAGGGATCCACATGGTGTGTGAATCGGCCGGATGGTATCCAAAGCCCCAAGTGCTGTGGAGAGACCTCAGCGGGCAGCGACTAGCACCAGTGATGGAGAAAATATCCCAGCAGGCTGACCGGCTGTTTGATACTCACACTGCTGCTGTTATAAGAGACGCTTCGAACCAGAACCTGTCCTGCTCTGTCCTCAACCCCCGTCTCGGCCAAGAGAGAACAGCAACGATGCACATAGCAGGTCCAGGGCCAGCCTTTGGGAAAATGGCACCCTGGGTGACCTTGTATTTTGGCACCCTGGCCCCTATGGATGCAGTGACCCCTATTGCCCCAACCCCTGTGGCTGCCCTCCCATTGCCCCTGGCCTTCACAGGCTCTCCCGGCTCCCCACAGCCCCAGGGTCCCACTGCCTCTTCCCAGTGCCTAATTTGTATTGAACGAGGTTCTGGGGCTCAGAATGTAGCCCTGGCTGGCCAGCCAGAGAGCGGCGGGTGCTGGCTGGGGCACCAGTTCTGACGGCAGTGCCCCCGACAGCAGCAGCGCAGTAATAAGGGAGGCATGGCAGAGGGTGTGTTGCTGCCCTTACTTCGGTTTCTGCATGCTCCAAGACTAGAGTAAGGGAAGGAGGGAACCAGGCAGACGGGGGGAGATGGACCCATCTTGTGCTAGTGCCGAGTAGCTGAGAGGTGGTGCTCACTGATCAAACTGAGTGGGATTTCACACTTCTAATCTGAGGGGGGTGTGTGTGTGTGTGTGTGTGTCAAACTATTTGTAAAATACACAATAACAATACTAATGAAAAACCCCATCTCCCCAACCCCTCCTGCTCCCCCTTCTCCCCATCTCCCTGTGCCCCTTCTCCCCTAAACCCTTCTGAACCCTTCTCTCCTAATCCCTGCCCTTCCCCCCCTTTCCCCAACCTCTGAACCCCATCCTGTGTCCCTAACCCCTGCAGCCCTTCTGCCCAACTCCCTACTGCACCCCTTCTTCCCTATCCCCCTGTACTCCCCTCCTGCACCCCAACCCCTGCACTGTGCCGCCTTCTCCCCTAACTCTCTTGCGCCCCTTGTCCCCAACCACCTTCTGAACCCCTTCTCTTCTCCTATTCCACATTCCCTGCTAAACCTTTCTGAACCCCCTCTGCAGCTAAGCCCTGCACTCCCATCCTGCACCCCAACCCCTGCACTGTACCCCCTTCACCCCTAACCTCAGCAACACACCTGTGCTCCAACCCCTGCACCCCCTTCTCCCCAGCCCCCTTTTGCATCCCTTCTTTCTTAGCCCCTGCACTCCCTTCCTGCACGCAGGTGGGGAAAGTGACCTGGATGCAAGGGGCAGCTGGCATTGCTGCTTGCTCCCCCCTCCAACTCCTCGCTCGCATTGCCCC
>NW_027054178.1:0-15070 GCF_011386835.1 Chrysemys picta bellii
GCCATTTACTTAACATATAATCCAAAGGGCTATCCTTAGAGGGTTCTACCAGAGACACACCCATCTGCCTGCTGACACTCTAACAGAGAATTACACAGAGAACAGAGGGAATTATGGTCTAATAGGATCTTATTACAGGATTTTTTACTAATACTGACCGCTACTGGGGATGGGACAGAAGGATCCCAATTCGACCTCAGAGCTTCATCGCTCACGATGGCTTCCACTCTGAGGAATTACGAATGAGAGGCTCAGTTCCATCCACACACCTAACACCCAAATGTATAAGACAGAAATTCATTAACCGGAGTCGCCAGTAACTGTCACCAAAATATCGGGTCCACCTAGCTGAGAGCCAAGAACAGCCAGACAGGGATAAGGAAGAGTTGCTTTATTCTGCAGAAGAAAGGAGAGCCTTGCACCTTGGTACAAAGACTCTGTCTTACACACATTTTAACATTCCAATTATTATCCTGGGGATTTGAAATCTTCATGCTTATAATTACTTACTCCTTTCCTTCCACTATGCCCTCAAAGTTTCCAACCTGTTCTCCAATCTCTCTATCTGTTGCCTGTCCGCTTGGGCCCGATCCTGCTTTTCTCGCTGAACCGTCCCTTCCATGGGCACCAGCTTTTTCACTACCAATTTAGATAGGAGGGTGGGCTTCTCAACCAGCCCCCACCCTTCCTGGTCTCTTCTCTTAAACATTCTTACTCACAAGGCTACCCGAGTCCTCCCTCATGAGGCTTGCCACTTGGGCAAAACACATGGCCCATTGGCATTTAACTATTCAATTTTCTCTTGTGGCAAACACACTGCTCTTACAGCATATGCTGAGCACAAATAATTAAATTCTGACAAGTCCCTGAAGGACTGGTACTTGCTTAGCCAGTGCTTCCTTTTCTCCCTGGAAGTCCTGTCTCAAGGCTTGCAACTTGCCCTGGGCGTAGGTTTGAGTTGCTGCCTGGTTCATGATCTATGCTCTTAATTGCTCAATTCTAGTTATCGAGTACACAACTCTTCCCTTTTCTCCAACTTCTCTATTGCCCAGTCCTGCTACGACTGGGGTAGATCCACCTGACACCCTTCCCGGTCAGCCGGGATGGAAAGAGGAATGCTAAATCCCTCTCCGGTTCTCAGACTTACTGCGGCTGAGAGTAGGCACACTTTCATACTCACACACGTACGTCCAGACTGGCCACGTCTGTGTATAACGTTCAGAGAAGGTGCTGTGCAATCTCCAACTTGCTTCCTCTCTTGGGAGGGCAGTTCTTTTACGCCCTGGGGTCTCCTGGGGCGTCTTTTCAGTGATTCCAGTCCAGGCCGGCTGCCTGTGGCTTCTTCAGCGTCCCCAAACCACACCTGCTCCAGGGTCGCAAAGGCAGACTGTTGGCTCTCACTGGACAGTTAAGCTTTGCAAATGTAATTTCAGTCCTGTAACTTGTACTGCCTTTGGTTTGACTCGGTCTATATTTTTTTCACAGCCAGCTGGGGCCGAAAGCAGTTTTTCTTTGTACTTAGCCTGGTCTGCATTGATTCTTGACCTTGAACACAGAGCAACTTTCTCTTTATCTCTGGACCAAGCTGAATTTCAAATTAACCCGTTCCTTTCCTCAATAGACAAATTGCTCCCATTGTGTGTCAGAGGCTTTTTGGTGATTAAAAGCTCCTCTGAGATGTATGATCTTATCTAGATTGAAGGTACCTTCTAGTGGGCATTGTTTAGATGAATTTTCACGTGTGTAATGATTCCAATTCTCTAAATACCTGCAGGTTTTAAGACCATAATGTACATACATGAAATAAGCTGGGGTACCCTTAGGGCATGAGACGGAATCCTTAGACTGTCCCCCACCCATTTTCCAATCACACACACAGGGAGGAGGATGCCCTGTCTGCTCTAGTGGCACATAAACTAAGGATCTCTCCCTATAGGGTACTCACACAGGGGAGACTAACGAGGATGGCCACGACCTCCTACACCTCCCTTCAGCAAAGAGCGTCGGCTAGTCTGAGAGAGACGGCGCCGCTTACTCTCGTTGTATCCAGTGAGATGATCAGACTGTCAGTGGCTCACACAGAGAGGAAAAGGGGAGGGAAGATGGGTTCACACACTCCTGGGGGGTGGCAAAACACTTCCCCAGAACCGCTCTGCATCTGACCTTCCTGCACAGTCAATAAGTTCAGATGGCGTGAGCCCAACAGGGACAGACGGCCCCATGGACAGTCCTCCTCCGACACCCCAATAGAGATTTCAAAAGGTCCCCTACCTCTATTGTGGCGCCATGGGGTTCGAAGGGGAATGATCCGTAGCAGCTGCCGGTGCCTCTGCGGGCGTTGCCATCCCGGACAAGCCCCCAAATTGTCGGAGAATAACAGAGTTCTCATTTTTTGTTTGGGTACAGCAAGTCAGATGCTTTATTTAGCTCTCTATCAATTGCATAGAGGGAGAGAGCTAAGCAGGTCTCTCAACAGGTAAACAATTACAGCAAGCATTTATACCTTTTGTTACAGACAATAATGAGAAACAGCTGCATTTTGTTTATACAAAGGTCATTCTGATATCTTGTTTTGCTCACTAATGTAGACTCTTAGTCTACATTCCATATTATCTACACAAGGTCGCAACAACTTCTCACACAGTTCTTTCCCACTCGCCTCACACATTCCTCGCTTCTACAAATCTCGTTATTAGGGTTACAGTTAGCCTGACTCTTGCTAACAAACTGTCATGCATTGCATCCCCTTCCTGTCAGTTCTTTCCCTGCTTCCACACTCTGCTTGGGACTGTGTTCCTGTCATCTAATAAACTTTCTGTTTTACTGGCTGGCTAAGAGTCACGGTGAATCGCAGGAAAAGGGGTGCAGGGTCCTGACTCCCCCACACTCCGTGACACACCTCTAGAGCCCTTTTTAAATATTGGCGTTACATTAACTATCTTCCAGTCGTTGGGTACAGAAGCTGATTTAAAAGACAGGTTACAAACCCTAGTTAATATTTCTGCAATTTCACATTTGAGTTCTTTCAGAACTCTTGGGTGAATGCCATCTGGTCCCGGTGACTTGTTACTGTTAAGTTTATCAATTAATTCCAAACCATCCTCTCATGATACTTCAATCTGTGACAGTTCCTCAGATTTGTCACCTACAAAAGCCAGCTCAGGTTTGGGAATCTCCCTAACATCCTCAGCCGTGAAGACTGAAGCAAAGAATCCATTTAGTTTCTCTGCAATGACTTCATCGTCTTTAAGCACTCCTTTTGTATCTCGATCATCAAGGGACCCCACTGGTTGTTTAGCAGGCTTCCTGCTTCTGATGTACTTAAAAAACATTTTGTTATTACCTTTGAGTTTTTGGTTAGCCGTTCTTCAAACTCCTCTTTGGCTTTTCTTATTACATTTTTACACTTAATTTGGCAGTGTTTATGCTCCTTTCTATTTACCTTGCTAGGATTTGACTTCCACTTTTTAAAGGAAGTCTTTTATCTCTTACTGCTTCTTTTACATGGTTGTTAAGCCACGATGGCTCTTTTTTAGTTTTTTTACCGTGTTTCTTAATTTGGGGAATACATTGAAGTTTGTCTCTATTATGGTGTCTTTAAAAAGCATCCATGCAGCTTGCAGGGATTTTACTTTAGACACTGTACATTTTAATTTCTGTTTAACTAACCTCCTCATTTTTGCATAGTTCCCCCTTTTGAAATTAAATGCCACAGTGTTGGGCTGTTGAGATGTTCTTCCCACCACAGGGATGTTGAATGCTATTGTATTATGGTCACTATTTTCAAGCGGTCCTGCTATAGTTACCTCTTGGACCAGCTCCAGCGCTCCACTCAGGACTAAATCGAGAGTTGCCTCTCCCCTTGTGGGTTCCCGTACCAGCTGCTCCAAGACGCAGTCATTTAAAGTATTGAGAAATTTTGTCTCTGCATTTCGTCCTGAGGTGACATGTTCCCAGTCAATATGGGGAATATATTAGCCCCTCACAGTCTGTAATGTATTTGCTTTCACAACACCTCCGTGAGACAGGGAAATGCTGCTGTTCCCTTGTTAGAGATGAGGAGCTATCGAGAACAATTATATAAAATTTTTGCTGGTAAAGTTTGAGAATGTGCCAAAGATGGCGATGAAGAGGAGAATGAAGACGACGATGATGAAGATGATAATAATGATTCACAGGGAATTAGAGGCACTGGGCTGTCATTAGCAGGACTGCAGCTCCCTTTCTCTCTCTTATGTTACAATCCCTCACTCCCCCTTCCTCTGTTTCTCCTTTTTGACAAAGCCCCTTTCTGGAGCCAGTCAGGACAGGTTCCCATTGTGCTGGACTCCACACAAACACATGGGACCTGATCTGATATCAATTGAAGCCACTTAAACATCCCCTTGAGTTTCACTGGGATTTGGGTCAGAGCGCTACACACATTCTCCCAGAATCGGAGGGCAAGAAATGAGATCACTTAGGGAAGGAGTTTGTGTGTCTTAAAGGAGCAGGATACGCAAACCAGGGTAAGAGTTTCATGTTTAAATCTGTGCCTCTCTCTGCCCAGGCTGCACCCGGAGACACAATCCGCAGCCCCTGGGTCTGTGCAGTGACCAGCCAGTCCCCTGAGAACTTTCCCCTCCAGCACCAGGGAAAATGAGGCTTTGGCTCTATGCAGTGTTCCTTGCAGTGGCTTTGGAAGGTATTTTCTCCCCTCACACCCATTGGCGGAGGACTGGGGGAGGTAACTGTCTATTATTGCTCTGAATATTAATGTGATGTATAATATCTTTCTATTCCCAGGTGCCCGGTCCTAGGTGCAGCTGGTGGAGTCTGGAGGGGATGTGAAAAAGCCCAGAGACTCTCTCCGCCTCTCGTGCAAAACCTCCGGGTTCACCTTCAGCAGCTACACTATGAGCTGGGTCCGACAGGCTCCCGGGAAGGGGCTGGAGTGGGTCTCATGCATTTATTCTGATGGGAGCCAACAGTATTATGCAGACTTAGTGAAAGTCCAATTCACCATCTCCAGAGACAACCCCAACAACCTGCTGTATCTGCAAATGACCGGCCTGAAGCCTGAGGACACCGCCCGGTATCACTGTGCGAGACACACACTGAGGGGAAGCCGGGTTGAGCTCAGACAAAAACCTGCCCTCGCTGGCTAAGGACAAACTCTCCGCTGGGGGCGCTGGAGTTCTACAGCTCGCAGCGGAGAGACAGTGAGCGTGAAAACTCCTGTCCTCGGCTGCCTGTCTGTGACTCTCACACACACAAATGCACACACAGACTAACCGCACTGTTTTTTGTTTGTTTGTTTTTTGTAGTGCTTATATTCTCAGACGATTACTATCTTCTGAAGGCAGCAAATATAACTCCAGTAACTCATGTGATCGAAAGCACATTGATATCAGCCGAAAGACTCCCATTTAACTCACCTGATTTGAATAAAGCCCTTATTAACTGGAAATGGATCTAGGACTGTACAGTAAATATAGTGCTTTTGCCAACAGTATAATTAATCTCTAAGGAACAGGAATAGGATTTCAGAGATGCTGTAAGGGAACTAAGGGCCCAAATCCTACTGAATTTTGTTAGCATTTAAGTGCCTAATTCCCTTGGGCTCTTTTGAAATCCCAACGAAAACCACAAGAAAAGAGGTATAATTTCCCTTCTCCAAATATTCCTTCATTCCTAAGAAGGCGCTGTCCTGCACTTATATTTCTCTGAGAAGCTCAAAGACCACTAAGAATGTTAAATGACCAAATCCTATTTATTTGCATTTAATTTGGGCGTCCAAATACCTTAGGCAGTTTCACACTTTGCTGAGCTGAATTCACTGTGTCAGGGGAACATGCGTCCCACGGCGAGATCCCCGTGTGTAGACAAAAATCAAACTCCGTCATCTCTTATATTCACGTTGTGAAACAGGCATGCAAATCCCTGCCCCCGCCCCCCCAACGGGTTCCTGTTTAAATACAAACCCTGGATTGGAAGAGCCCCAGTCTCTCCCCAGACACAGAACTGCCCGGTCCCGGCTGCTGGGGACAGTTTGCACCTTCATTTAAGATGAACCTGCTACTGATTTTCCTGTTCATGCTGGAGGCCCCTTCAGGTGCGTGTCTATCGGGGGTCAGGAGGGTTCATTGCTGCAGTGACTGCAGGAGATCAGCCATTCAAGGCAGCCTAAGGGAATGAAGTGCCTGGATCCCAATGTAATTCAGCGGCATTTGGGTGTCTCGCTAGCTTAGGCGCGGTCTCAGGATGTTTAATTTTCACATGTTCCCCACTCCCCGGGGATAGGAGCCTGGCTCATGGTTTCATTCTGTGTTTCCTTCCCAGGTGTCCTCTCCCAAGTGCAGCTGAAGGAAACGGGCCCGGGAGCGGTGAAACCCGGGGAGTCCCTGACACTCACTTGTACCATCTCCGGAGACTCAGTTTCTAGCACCAGCGTTACCTGGACCTGGGTCCGGCAGCCCGCGGGGAAAGGGCTGGAATGGGTAGGGCGCATTTACTACAGACCAAGCCAGTGGTACACTAACTACGCCAGCTCTCTGCAGAGTCGAACGACCATCACACAAGACACTTCCAAGAACCAGTTCTCCCTGCAGCTCCGCTCGCTGACAGCTGCAGACACGGCCATGTATTACTGTGCCAGAGAGACACAGTGACACAGCAAAGCAGGGACTGGTACAAAAAGGGGAAGCATATTCTGACTAGTGCAGGGAGACAATCAGAACGGAAAGAGCTGTTATTCCCATCATTGAAATGCATGTAAGTGAAAGAAAATGGAAGGGGAGGCGGGTAAGGAATCTGGGGGAATTTTCTACATATCTGTGGAGCTAAGTGACACAACAAAGAGGAGGATCATGAGCTTTAGTGACAAGCCTCAACCCCCTGGTCGCAATATTTCTAAAATCGCTCCTGGCTCTTGTCCAGGAAAATTCAATCTTACAGACATTCCAAGGGGTTGAGAGAGAAACTAACTAGCAAACCCCGTCCTTGCACACTGCTCGGGAAAGAGAAATAGAGAAAGAGACAGAAAACGACTGACTGAAGAAATGATGTTGATCTGTGAAGTTTTGAGAAGCATCTACGTTAATCAGGAGCCGCTCTGAACCAGGCAGTTACCTGCCTGAAGGATCTGGTCCTGGAGGCATCCGCCCGGGAGAACAGGGCCCGGGGGGCTTATTCAGCCTGGGTCACCGCCATTGGGGTGAAAGCCCAGGGCGGGGTGGGACCATATGATGATTGGGACGGGGATATCTGGTATGATCCAGATCCCCTGGATCCAGGCCCCGGGTGGCCGGACCCCAGACACCGTGTTGTGGTGGTCCAAAACTATGGGCCTGTGCCCCCAGGGGCGGGGCAGCCCCAGTACCAGACACACTGTGGCAGAGACTGAGTTGACTCCCACACAAGCAATAGAGTTAGCAAAAACCCTGGGTGGCCCCTCGCACTCCGGGTTCAGCGGGTGGGCCCGGGACATGGTGACCCTGTGTTTGGATCAGGGACTGAACCCAGCTGAGACCCGACGGGTGTTAAAAGCCACATCCAGGTTGGGAGGAGATTTAGCCGGGGAGGCTCGGCAGCAAACTGGTCATGCCACACCCAATAGTATCTTTGATATGTTGGCGGGGATGACGCCTGCCGTGGGGCCGTGCGTGTTGTTGGCAGAGTTTGTCTCGGTGGCTGCTGTTCCTGGGGAAGACCCCGTCCGGTTCATGGAGAGAATGGTTCACCTGGCATGTTTGTGTGGCCGGGGTGTGCCTGCCATAGAGGGAGGGCAGGTTCCCCCGACCATAGCTCAAATAGTCCTGCCTCCAGAGGAATTGAGGCTAATCGCCCAGGGTCTCCCAGTCCATGTACAGCAGGCGATCGGGAGGTGGAGACCAGGTGAACCCGCGGATGTGGAAGCTCAGCTGGACGCAGTCAGGCAGGCTGCTCTCATCGCCCCGACGGTGCCACAACTACCAGTGGGCAAGGCTTCTAAGGGGCGGCAGTAGATCACAGAAACCTCAGGAGACCAGACTCTCGGTCTGGAAACCGCAGGGGGCAGTCCTGCCTGTGGAATAACCTCTGGTGGGTTTTGTTGGAACAGGAGGAGGAACAGGGGGAGGGAAACCCACCAGGGAGCTGATGCTCCGGGGCGTGCAGTTGGGGATACCCCTTCCTGCAGGGGAGCAGAAGGGCGTCCTGACCCCATCAGGAGCAGCACCAGCCGGCTTGGATCGGCCAGTTCAAGTCCCCTGGGGGAGCCCGCAGGAGGACAGATGCCCGGAGGACAGGTAACGATGGGTAGCCACCTTGTCCCCCAATCAGAAGGGCGTCTAGTAGTCCAAATGAGGGTAGGAATGACATGGACCCCCTGCGTGGCACTGGTGGAAACTGGTGTAGCAGTTTCGCTTTTCCCCTTTCCCCCCCCGAATGTGTGCAAGTTCGGTCAGTTGTGCTGGCTGCTTACGGGGACCAGGAGGGGAGAGGAAACTTGTTGTCAGCACCTAGGTGGGAGTTGGCAGATTTCATAGATTCATAGATTCATAGACTTTAAGGTCAGAAGGGACCATTATGATCATCTGGTCTGACCCCCTGCACACTGCAGGCCATAAAACCGTCCCCGCCCCTTCCCTGGACTCTGCTGCTGAAGTCCCCAATCCTGTTATTAGTGACCTCAATCGGCAGAGACCCTCTTGCTAGAGATCCCTGCCCCATGCTGCGGAGGAAGGCGAAAAACCTCCAGAGGCTCAGCCAATCTGCCCTGGAGGAAAATTCCTTCCCGACCCCAAATATGGCGATCAGTAAGACCCCGAGCATATAGGCAAGAGTCTCCATCCTGACCCCTTTTAGTCATTATGCTATTTACCTACCATTGCTTGGTTTTCCTTGACAACTATGTTTTACCATTAAACCATTCCCTCCATAAACTTATCTAACTTAATCTTAAAGCCAGACAAGTCCCTCGCCCCCACCGTTTCCCTCGGAAGGCCGTTCCAATATTTCACCCCTCTAACGGTCAGAAACCTTCGTCTAATTTCAAGCCTGAACTTCCCCACGGCCAGTTTAAATCCATTCGTTCTTGTATCCACGTTAGTACTAAGCTGGAATAATTCATCTCCCTCCCTTGTATTAATCCCTCTAATATATTGAAAGATAGCAATCATATCCCCCCTCAGCCTTCGCTTTGTCAGACTAAACAACCCAAGCTCCTCTAGTCTCCTTTCATACGACAGTTTCTCCATTCCTCTGATCATCCTAGTGGCCCTTCTCTGCACCCGTTCCAATTTGAGTTCATCTTTTTTAAACATTGGAGACCAGAACTGCACACAGTACTCCAAATGAGGTCTCACCAGCGCCTTGTACAACGGAAGCAGGACCTCCTTATCCCTACTAGATATACCTCGCCTAATGCATCCCAAGACAGCATTGGCTTTTTTCACAGCCACGTCACACTGTCGACTCATAGTCATCCTGCGGTCTACAAGGACCCCTAGGTCCTTCTCCTCTTCCGTTACTTCTAACCAATGCGTCCCCATCTTGTAACTAAAATTGTTATTGGTCATCCCCAAATGCATCACCTTACACTTTTCACTATTAAATTTCATCCTATTTCTGACACTCCAATTCACAAGTTCATTCAAGTCTCCCTGCAGGATATCCCTATCCTCTTCCGAATTTACAACGCCTCCCACCTTCGTATCATCCGCAAACTTTACCAGCCTACTCCTGCAATCGGTTCCGAGGTCAGTTATAAATAGATTAAATAAAATGGGTCCCAAAACCGAACCTTGGGGAACTCCACTGGTAACCTCCCTCCAACCTGACAGTTCACCCTTCAATACAACCCGCTGCATTCTCCCCATTAACCAATTCCTTATCCATCCCTGGATTTTCAAATCGATCCCCATGTTTTTCAGTTTAACTAATAATTCCTCATGGGGTACAGTATCAAACGCTTTACTGAAATCCAGGTATATTAGGTCCACCGCATTTCCCTTATCTAATAAATCCGTTACTTTCTCAAAGAAGGAGATCAGATTCGTTTGGCACGATCTGCCCTTCGTAAAACCATGTTGTAAATTATCGCAATTGCCACTACCCTCCAGGTCCTCAACTAGTTTCTCCTTCAAAATTTTCTCTAACAGCTTGCACACTACAGATGTTAAACTAACAGGCCTGTAGTTACCCGGATCACTTTTTTTCCCTTTTTTGAAAATAGGAACCACATTAGCTATTCTCCAGTCTAACGGGACCACCCCCGAGTTTACAGATTCATTAAATATTATCGCTAACGGGCCTGCTATTTCCCGCGCCAATTCCTTCAATATTCTCGGATGAAGATCGTCCGGTCCTCCCGACTTAGCCCCATTAAGGCGTTCAAGTTTTGTTTCTACCTCGGATACGGTAATCCCCCATCCCGAACGCCCCTCTGTAATGGTGCTAGTGTCCCTAATCCCTTCATTGGCCTCATTAAACACTGACGCAAAATATTCATTGAGATATTGCGCCATGCCTAGATTGTCTTTAATCTCCTCTCCGGCAATAGTCCTCAGCGGTCCCACTTCTTTCTTTGCTTTCTTCCTGTTTATGTGGCTGTAAAACCTCTTACTATTGCTTTTAATTCCCCTCGCTAGGTCCAATTCTACACGGCCTTTGGCCTTTCTCACTCTATCTCTACATTCTCTGACTTCACTTTGGTACATTTCCTTACTGATCCCTCCCCTCTTCCACTCTTTGTACGCTTTCTGTTTTTTCCTAATCGCCCCTTTGAGTCGGTCGCTCATCCAGCTCGGTCTAAATCTCTTGCTTGGTAATCTTTTTCCCTTTTTGGGGATACAGGCCTCCGACAGCTCATGCATCTTTAACTTAAAGTAATCCCAGGCTTCTTCTGCCTTTAATTTGGTGGCTAACCTCCCCTGGGTTCATTGGAGGATGGCAGGCGAAGTTATTCTGGGGATTGATCAGCCCAGAGAGCTCCGTTTGGTGGTAGATTGTGCCAATCGCTGCGTGTGGCAGGTCCCCGCAGTGGATTGGGGGGAAGATCTACAAGGAGGGGTCTCTGGGGTGCTAACCCGCTCTATGTTGCGGGTGGCAGCTGTGGAGGTACCAGAGGCAGATGAATGGGAAAAGCAGATTCCCGGGGTCGGGGCTCAGGGTAAATACGATTGTGGTCTCTGGAAGGAGGGGCCCATTGTCGTTCAGGGTCCCCCGGTGCCGCCCCAGGAACAAGACAAGTATCTTCCTGAGGCAGAGCACGCTGTGGGTGAGCTATTGGATGCCCTGATAGCCCAGGGAGTGGTTCGTTCAACTCCCTCTCCTTTCAACTCCCCCACCTGGTCGGTCCGCAAGGCAGAGGGGAAGACCTGGCGACTAACTATAGACTACGGCCGGATCAATGCTTGCACCCCACAGCGGGCTCCAGTGGTGGCAGACATGACCGCATTGATGGAAAGTATTCCGCCCAAGGCAAAGTGGTTTTCAGTGATTGATCTAGCAAACTGCTTCTTCGCCATCATGTGCCAGCAATGCCCCGCTGCATGTACATTGGCCAAACCGGACAGTCTCTACACAAAAGAATAAATGGACACAAATCAGACATCAAGAATTGTAACATTCAAAAACCAATAGGAGAACACTGCAGTCTCCCCAGACACTCAATAGCAGACTTAAAAGTCACCATTCTTCAACCAGAAAAACCTTCAAAAACAGACTTCAGCGAGAAACTGCAGAACTGGAATTAATCTGCAGGATTGACACCATCAAATTAGGCCTGAGTAAAGACGGGGAGTGGCCGGGTCACTACAAAAAATAATTTCCCCTCTGTTGATACTCACACCTTCTCGTCAACTGTTGGGGATGGGCCACATCCACCCTAATTGAATTGGCCTCTTTAGCACTGACCCCCCCACTTGGTAAGGCAACTCCCATCTTTTCATGTGCTGTATATTTATAGCTGCCTACTGTATTTTCCACTCCATGCATCTGATGAAGTGGGTTTTAGCCCACGAAAGCTTGTGCCCAATAAATGTGTTAGTCTCTAAGGTGCTACAAGGACCACTCCTTGTTTTTACTGATACAGACTAACACGGCTACCCCTCTGAAACCTCTCCTCAGCATTTCCTAGGGCAGAGGTGGGCAATCTACGGCCTGCGGGATAGTCCTGCCCAGCCCTTGAGCTCCCAGCTGGCCCAGGGTGGCTAGCCCCCCGCTCTCCCCCTCACCCACAGCCTCAGCTCGCTGTGCCACCAGCGCTCTGGGCAGTGGGGCTGCGAGCTCCTGCCAGGCAGGGCAGCTGTGAGAGCCGCCGGCCTGCTCCGGTGCTCTAGACAGTGTGGTGGCATGGCTGGCTCCGGCTGGGCGGTGCGGCTGCCAGTCCTGGTGCTCTGAGCAGCATGGTTGGGGGTAGGGGGGTTGGATAAGGGGCAGGAGATCCCGGGGGGTAGTCAGGGGACAGGGAGCGTTGGATAGGCATGGGAGTCCCGGGAGGGGGCTGTCAGGGGGAGCGGGTGTGGATAGGGGTCAGGGCACTCAGGGGACAGGGAGCAGGGGGTGTTGGATAGGGAGTGGAGTCCCTGGGGGGCAGTTAGGGGTGGGGGACAAGGAGCAGGAGGGGTTGGATGCGTCAGGGGTTCTGAGGGGGGAGTCAGGGGGCGGGAAGTGGGTGGGGGCAGAGGGGTGGCGGTGGCGAGGCTGTTGGGGGAGGCACAGCCTTCCCTACCTGGCCCTCCATACAGTTTCGGAACCCTGATGTGAGCCTCGGGCCAAAAAGTTTGCTTATCCCTGTCCTAGGGGGTAGATGAGGCAGCTCCCCGCTCACTGTGCTGGTTTTTGCAGACCCCATCATCAAGCACCTAACTCTCCTCTACACATGCATGTTACCTCTAGGGCAGCCCCACCTGCCCAGATGGGGAATGGCAGGGGACGGCTCCTCTCACACCCCTCTGCTGGCCCCTTCTCAGCCGCAAGGGCCAGTCCCAGCCAGTGTCTTCTCCAGGTTCTCCCACTGGGCCTCCTGGTCTCAGTCCATCACACAACAGTTCAACCCCCTCGCAGGGGCAGCTCTGAACCAAGGTCCTTCCCCATTTCAGGGGCTAGACTTCAGTTCCCCTCCTCCCTTGGGAGGGTACTGGGCCCCCGAGTTTCTCCCTCTGGGAGTCCATGGGCCACTTCAACCAGCCTCCCACCCCTCCTGGGCTCTTGGGTCCCCAGGCCTGATCCTGTGGGGTGGGGGGGCAAAGGGGGCAATTTTCCCAGGGCTAGGGTTACCATATTTGAATTTAGAAAAAAGAGGACACTCTGGGGGAGGGAGTAGCCCCACCCCCTAGCCACTCCCTCCCACTTCCCGCCCCCTGACTGCCCCCCACAGAACCCCCAACCCATCCAACCCCCCCTGCTCCTTTTCCCCTGATCGCCCCCTCCCGGGACCCCTTCCCCTAACCACCCCCCAGGACCCCTATCTAAGCCTCCCTTATCTTTGTCCCCGACTGCCCCCTCCTGAGACCCCCCCACCCTAACTGCCCCCCTAGGACCTCACTTCCTACCTGTCCCCTGACTGTTCTGACTCCTATCCACACCCCTGTCCCCGCCAGATCCCTGGGACTCCCACGCCTATCCAACCGCTGCCTGTCCCCTGACTGCCCCCCCAAACCCCAAACCCATCTAACCCTCCCTGTCCCCTGACTGCCCCAATCCCTCTCCACACCCCTGCTCCCTGACAGACCCCCCCCCCAGAACCGCTGACCCATCCAACCCTCCCCCTGTTCCCTGTCTCCTGACTGCCCCAATCCCTCTCCACACCTCTGCCCCCTGACAAGCCCCCCCCAGAACCCCTGACCCACCCAACCCCCCTGCTTCCTGTCCCTTGACTCGCCGCGCTCTCTGCCCCCACCCCAGCTCACCTCCGCTCCGCTTCTGCCTGCTGCCTTGAGCACGCAGCTGCGCCGCTCCGCTTCTCACCCGCTCCCTCCCAGGCTTGCCACCGAACAGCTGTTTGGCGGCAAGCCTGGGAGGGAGGGTTGAGAAGCAGAGCGCTCAAGGCAGCAGGCAGAGGCGGAGTGGAGGTGAGCTGGGGCGGGGTTCCCCTGCGCCCCCCCCCCCAGGTTACCTACTGCAGGCAGCCCTCCCCGCGCCCCCCTGCCCCAGCTCACCACCGCTTTGGGGTCTTTAAATAGCCGTCCTGGGGAAATCCGGACATTTTTAGCTTTTTACAAATTCCAACCCGGACGGCTATTTAAAGACCGAAAAGCTGGACATGTCCGGGGAAACCTGGACGTGTGGTAACCCTACCCAGGGCCCAGGACCCTTTTAAATCACCCCGGCATGGGAGGCTAGCCCCTGGCTCCACCCCTTCTGCCTGCGTCCTCCCCCCGTGGCTGAAGCCTGGAGATGCCCCGCAGCCAGACGCAGCCCCACCCCCGCCCGGAGGAGCCCCGGTCTGACGTTCCTGCTGAAGGGAATGAAGGGCCCCCCACCTAATTAATGGAGCCACTTAGGCTAGCTCGACTAATTAGGTGCCTCCTGGACCCTGGAGAGGAGGTGGAAGAAGGTGAGGTGATGGGAGAAATAGCGGGTAGGTTGGAGAAATAGGAGATATGTGGGGGTCAGTGGGTTGAGGTGGGGGTGGGGGGTTTGGAGTGTCCCAGCCCAGCCGGGGTGGGGAGAGCAGGCTGCAGGAGATGGAGGGCCTGGGGAGAGCAGGCTGTGGGGGTGGGGGAATTAGGCTTTGTGGGGAGGTGCCAAGATTTCTGGCGAGTTGCTGGCATTTGGGGGCATGTGGCTACCTGGGAGTGATCGTATGGATAAAGTGGAGCAATCCAAGGTTTGAAGAAATCGATCTGTGATTGTATTTTCATTGGTGTCTCTTTAAGAAGCTGCTTTATGCTATTTGCTCTGTCTTAGACACTGATCCTGCAAACAGTTGTGCCTGTGGAGGGCTCCCATGCAGAGGCGTTTGCAGGATTGGGGGTTTAGTGAATCAATACCAGAGCACGTGGATAGGCCTAGCTCAGGGATGGGAAAGCTATGGCCCGCGGGATGGATCCGGCCCATCAGGGCTTTGGATCTGGCCTGCGGGATTGCCACCCCGTGGTGCTGT
>NW_027054179.1:0-15049 GCF_011386835.1 Chrysemys picta bellii
GCTAGCTCAGGGGTAGGCAACCTATGGCACGCGTGCCAAAGGCGGCACGCGAGCTGATTTTCAGTGGCACTCACACTGCCTGGGTTCTGGCCACCGGTCCGGAGGGCTCTGCATTTTAATTTAATTTTAAATGAAGCTTCTTAAACATTTTAAAAACCTTATTTACTTGACATACAACAATAGTTTAGGAGTACTTGTGGCACCTTAGAGACTAACGAATGTGTTAGCCTCTAAGGTGCCACAAGTACTCCTGTTCTTTTTGCGGATACAGAGTAACACGGCTGCTACTCTGAAACAATAGTTTAGTTCCATATTATAGACTTCTAGAAAGAGCCCTTCTAAAAACGTTAAAATGTATGACTGGCATGCGGAACCTTAAATGAGAGTGAATAAATGAAGACTCGGCACACCACTTCTGAAAGGTTGCCGACCCCTGGGCTAGCTTTTTTAACTGCTGCTGAACTGCTGTTCAGAGAACTCTCCCTAGTGACCCCAGGATCTCTTTCTTGAGTGGTAACAGCTAATTTAAACCCCGTCGTTTTATATGTATAGTTGGGATTATGTTTTCCAATGTGCATTACTTTGCACTTATCAACATTGAATTTCATCTGCCACTTTGTTGCCCAATCAACCAGTTTTGTGAGATCCCTTTGTAATTCTTCACGGTCTGCTTTGGATTTAACTGTCTTGATTAAGTTTTTATATCATTTTCTCATTTTGCCACATCACCGTTTTCCCCCTTTTCCAGATCATTTATGAATATGTTGAACATCACTAATCCCAATACAGATCCCTGGGGGACACCACTATTTACCTCTTCCCAATCTGAATATTGAACATTTATTCCTATCCTTTGTTTCCTGTCTTTTAAGTTATTGATCCATGAGAGGACCTTCCCATGACTGCTTACTTGGCTTAGGACCCTCACCAAAGGCTCTTTGTCAAGGCTTTCTGAAAGTCCAGGAACGTCATGTCTCCTGCTTTGCCCTAAGATCATTTTAACCCTTCTGGACCTGGGGGGTAACAGTGCGAAGTACAGAGGGAAACAGGCATGCATAGGCTTAAATTAAAAATATTACAGAAAATTCCCACTTTATTACGCTCTGGTTGGTTTTAAACATGATGCTGCATGTGGAAATGTGTCCAACTGTCTCTCAGGCATGGGCCATGCCCCTTGTGTGCTCCTTTTTCACCAATATCACACTTGTGAGAGAGTGCTCCCAAGCAGGGCACAGCTGGGCACCTGGGAACAGAGCTGAGCTTCCCCTGAGCACAGCCAAGGTCACTGACTCTCAGGAGAACTGGTGGCTTTCTTAAAGTCCCAGCTCCTGGAGTCATGTGAATTTGTGAGAATTCCAGCATTTGCTTAGCCAGTGAAGTCAGTGTCTAGCGCTCATGGCTGGGGAGCATGGTCCAGCAGCTCCATGGAGGGATGAATAAAGAACCCAAACTGATCGGGTTTTGTAATCCCATGATTTTGGGGGCCTCACTTCTGAGCATGGAAGCTCGTGAGGCTGCATAGATGGTGGGTTCTATGTGCCTATGAGCTCCAAAGCATGCTAGTAACAACCAGCACAGAGACCTCCTCTGAAGTGGCCGATGCTGTTAATCAGGGGAGCTGCAAGGCTTAGCTGACCCACTGGGTGGGAAAGGTTGGATGGTGGGGTGGGATGCTGGGTGGGGCAGGGCAGGCCAGACACAGTGAGGCAGTTTTGCTTACTCACTAGATCAGCGGTCGGGGTCACCAGTGTTGTGAGATGCTACCGGTGTGGTGCTTCTGCTTTCTCCTGTTGATATCACTCGGCTGCGTGCATGTGTTCCCTCTGTGTGCTGCCCCAGCTCTGCACAGATAGCTGACACAGCAAACCTGACGAGAACCCCCAATAACCACAGAGTCTAGTAAGATGCAAAATCACGTCGAGTAGGTTTATTGTGACCTCGGACACAATTGCAGTTCCCTGTAGGTTTCTGAGCCTAATTCAGGGCATACTACGAGAAAGTGCCTCTTGGCAAGGACCCGGCTCAGTGGCAGGACTTTTCACTGCCCCCGTGGCCGGACAAAGACACCACCCCAGGGATACATTCTTATACACAGGTACAAACAAGTTACACATCACTCCTGACGTATCGAGGTGCAACCCCTCTACGTAGCAAGGTACAACCCCTCTACGTAGTAAGGTGCCGCCTCTCACCTTGTACATGTTGGTTCGATCAAAACAACTCTATCCATCATTTTACCCTTTTGCCCCTGTCATTGGGATGGGTCGGCCTGTTCCATGTTATCTGTGGAATGTTCCAATATTGGAGTGTTCTGATACCTAGTGTTCAGTACTTTTTAGGTATGTCTCTTTCCTTGCCAGCATCAGCCCTTTCCTTGCCAGCTTCTGTGAGCAGGGCCTGCCTCTGGCTCCCAGCTTAACTTTGCTTTATGTTAGCCAGGTCTTGACCATTACTTTGGTTCAGGCCTTAGGCCTCATACCGGGCCTCTGATACCAAGGTTTATATCTCAGGGCCTCCTCTTACTACAGCGAGGCTGGGATTGGCAGATGCTGGGCAGGGAAGGCTGGGCTGGCGGGGTGCGGGAAGGCCATGGGCGACGGGCACTTTGCTTGGCCTTTACACACAGCATCTGTCTGTCCAGCCCTGTTATCAGGACATGGCCTCGCTTGCTCATCAGTCTTCAGAGGCTGTTTCTGCAGGGCAAAGGCAATCAACAGCTGGATTAACCCGACTTCTTCTGCCCCATGCCTCAGTGGGCCCCCTGAATGAGAGCCGGAGGAGGGACCCTCGCGTCCTGAGCAAAGCTCCCTGCCAAGGGGTCCTCCCAGGCAGCCTTTCCTTCTGCGCCAGAGCTTTGGAGTGAGAGGAGATGGCTGCCCTGGCAGGAATCTGGGTCCCATTGATCCAACACCCTTTGTCCCTTGGGTGGCTAGTAACAGCATCACGGGCTAGTCTGTGAGCCTGTGTGGGATAGAGGGCGGCTGCTGTTCATTGATCCCTCACCCTAGTGATCTGTAGCCTCTTCCTGGCCGATAAGGGGGCTACAGTGTGAGGGCACCGCTGGGCCTGGAGCCTGAGCTGTGGTGACCTGCCATCGACTGCCATGCCGGCGTTACTGTAACTCTGATTTGAACCCTGCTTCACGCTGTCACCTTGGGACGGGAGCTTTGCCACCTGGCGTCCGCCTGAGGGTGGTGAGTGGCTTTATTTCAATGTTTGAGCAAAATCGGTGCAGCTGTTTGAGTCCCACAAGGTGGGTCCCTATGCTGTGATGTGGAGAATAAACTCTGGGGGTGAGGCAAGGGCTCTGCCACTGGGGCCTGCTCTCCAGGCCAGTTCTCTAAAGTCAGTCTTTGTATCTTAAGAACATAAGAATGGTCACGCTGGGTCAGCACAATGGTCCCTCCTGCCTTCTGACAGTGGCCGGTGCCAGGTGCTTCAGAGGGAATTAACAGAACAGGGCAATTACTGACTGATCCACCCCGTCGTCTAGTCCCAGTTTCTGGCAGTTAGAGGCTTAGGACACCCGGCAGCAAATTCTGTGTGCGGTGGGAAGGGCTTGCTCTGTCGCTGGCTGGGGTGGAGTTGGATGGTGGGGGGCCTTGACAGATGGAGCTGGCGATGTGCTGGCTGCGAGCACTCCTCCTAAACCAAGTCCAGGCAGATCTAAATGAATGTAGCACCTGGGTTGCCGTAGCTGTGCTCTGGAGATATTCCCATTACCAAGCACTCCGTAGGATCTGACATGGTGACATTCACTGATGAGAGTCCAAGCGAACCTGTAACCTTGGTGGCGAAGATTGGGGGGGCTTGCCCACAGGTCTCACAGGACTGGGGCAGGGTATTGACCAGACTCTGTGGTTGGTACCATGCACCACCTCCCTGTGATGGCCCCGCATTAGCCCTGCTCATGTGCTGCACAGAAAGGGGGATGGGTTGATGGAACACTCAGAGCTCACCGCATGTCCATCGTTGAGGCATTTCCTGGGCCGCGGTTAGGACCAAACCACAAACAAGGGTGGGGGTGAACCAGACAGTGAGTTGCCAGTGGGGGAGAGGCCGGAGGGAGAAATGGGGCCAGGACGGTAGTGGAAGCAAAGGTGCAGGGTCCAGGAGCTGCCAGAGATGGCAGGCTGAGATGGGACCCCCAGAGCAGAGCCCGCAGCACAGGGGCATTGCCCAACTGGAGCAGGGGATAAGGAGCCCTGATCTGGCAAGAGGGATGCAGAGATGCTGGCATGGCTGCCGCTCTGGAAGTGTGCGGCTCTCTGCCTTGCCCACAGCTGACCCTGCCCAAGGAGCAAAACTCCTGGGTGAGACCCTGGGGGTGAAGGGTATGCCTGCAACAGGAGCTACCAGCTCATGACTGGTAAGGGTGGGCTGGCCACGGGCAGTGCCTTGTGGGGTGAGGGGGTGGAAAGCTGGAGGAAACCCAGAGGCAAAGGGGTAATTGAGTGCAGTCCCTGGAGAAATGCTCCCCAATGCTGGGAGCCCAGACCCGGGGAGGGTATGTGGTGGAGGAGGAGGGAATAGAACTTGCTGAGACCTGGGACTGCTGGGTTGAGCAAAGGAAGCGACTCTTTGGGTGGAATGGGGTGGTTTGATGGCAAGAGAGGTGCATGGGCTGTAATCCCTCTGGGCAGGGAGTGAGCGGGGGGGGGTGTTGGGTCTCTGCAGGCACCCACCTGACCGCCTGACCCTTCCCCCCGCCCCATGCAGCCGCTGTGCTCTGTGGGTCCGCTAGCGCTGGAGGCCAGGGCAGGGAGGAGGTAAGCTGGTAGCTAACCGTATGGGGCCTCCTTCCTGCAGCTCTGTGTTAAATGCTGTGGCTGGCAGGAACTTTCCAGGAAACAGCAGAGAGAGGAGCAGGGGGGCGGGGATTACACCGCAGTGACGTCACCGCCGCTCTGCTGCACGGGGTGGGCGCACAGGGGAAGCATCCCATCACAGAGCCTGGGGCCCCGGCATACGGGTATTGTCCCCATGGCTGAGGGGTCTGCACTCTGCACAGTGCCCCTGCAGTGCAGCCCAGAGCCTTGAGGAAGTGCCTTGGGGTGAACTTTCTTGCACAATCTCCTGCGAGCGGAAGGGGGTGAGGGGTTCACACAGCTTTAGTTACCCAGGTTCAAAACATGACATACGCCTGGGCTCCTTCTCCCAAAGCTTGCACACCAACCAGCCCCTGCACCTCAGCACTGGCTGCCAGACACATTGCTGGGCACTATCCTGAAATGCTGTCTTGTGTCTGCTGTGGCAATCCCTGGGCCGGAGGAGGGGCTAAATTGGATTTCCCCAGTGGGCCCAGAGTTCAAGCTCCTTTCTCACCCTGAACAGTAGCTGGCCTGAGCACACGTGTCCAGCGTTAGAGCCAGGTTAATCCTGGGTGAATGGCCCTCACTAGGGGCAGGGCCGATGCAAGGCGAAACGTCCACCTTGCGCCCCCGCCAGCCCTGCGGCAGTTCCCCGCCTCCGCCCTGAGGTGCCCCCCCTGTGGCAGCTTCCCCTCCCCGGGGAGCCGTGCAGCAGCTCCCCACCCCAGCTCACCTCTGCTCTGCCTCCTCCCCGAGCACGCCACCCCCGCTCTAACTCTCCTCCCCTCCCAGGCTTGCGGCCCCAAACAGCTGATTGGCGCCGCAAGCCTGGGAGGCGGGAGAAGTGGAGCGGCTGCTGCGCTGGGAGAGGGAGTCTGAGCCACACATGTCAGTGCGCCGCCGGCAGCCCAGCCCAGGAACGCTGTAAAAAAAAAAAAAAAATTGGGGGCACCGCTTTTTGGTGCCCCCAAATCTTGGCGCCTTAGGCAACCGCCTAGTTTGCCTTAATGGTAGCACCGGCCCTAACTAGGGGACTGGTGCGGGCCCTGGCCCTCCAACAGCCTCTCCCATGTGCTCCCTGGCCAGCCAGGGCTCTATTAGCATCCCCTTCCCCTGAGACTACAGAACTCTGCCTTGGCTGGCTAAGGTTAAGCTGTCCCTGTGTATTGCTGCTTTGCCTGGCCTGCCCGTGTGTCGAAGCTGCAGCAAGCATGTTCCCGGTGAGGTCCTGGTGTGCAGTGAGAACATCCTGCTGGAGCCATTTCAGCCCAGGATCTGTGCCCGCACGGGGTGCTGGGGCAGGACAGCATTGGCAGGAGAGGTTGCAGGGGCATCACTGGCTATTGCTGGTCTGATGGAAGCCAACACAGCATGGGGAGAATGTTACTAACAAGGGTGGGGAAGGGGGTTGTCCCTGCTGGAGGGAATGAGTGAGTCTCTCTTATCACCCCATCCTCTGTAGGGGCTGGTGCCCCTCTTGGACATCCTTCCTCATCTGCCCCAGGCAACGCACTGCCTCGGTGGCCTTAACTGGCCTCTCTCTTCCTACATCTATCTACACAACAGCTAGGAGGTTGCTCCCTAGGCAGGTAGACAGAGGCACAGTTCTACTCAAGCTAGTGTGCTAACAATAGCAGTGTGGCCCCCGTGTGCGGGTGGCCGCCAGAGTACAATCCCACTCACCCTCGGGGAACATACTCAGGTGGGAGTCAACCATCTGTCGTGGCCCCGCTGCTATTGGAAGCAGGCTAACTCATGTGTACCAGTCTGCCCATGCTGGGAAGCAGCCCTTGCGTCTCAGGACAGGCCTGACCCCCAGTGCCCAGCCCTGTCCCGAACTGGAAATTGCCCACTTCCACAGTGTGAACTGGGACTCTCCTCCACACCCCGCACTCTGCACTGGCTGGCAGGGGGCTTTGGGTCTGAGTCATGGTGCCTGTGTCTGGTGATAGACAAGGAGGTGACTCGGAGGGCAGGTGCAGAGGGCCCATCTGCCCTGGAATGGGGCAGGGACACCACTGGCTTAGGAGGTGAGTGGGCAGGGTCTGGACTCTGCCTGGGACCTTTCTCCTTTGACAGGTGGTCAAGCAGCAACACTCCTTCCCCCAGCAGTGGGGCTAGCACTGGTGGGGAGCCGCACAGGACCAGCTGCTCCCCAGGTATGTCTGCAGTTCAGGTCAAGGGCAGTAGGGTGAGACTCATTGAGGGAAGGGCCAGCCCTCTGTTGTCCCATGACCTGTGCTCCCAGCCAGGAACCAGCAGGAAGTAACAGGCTGCCTGGGAGGGTGCTGTCTTGGGGAGGTCGGGGGTGGGGGGAATGGGGCCCTCTGTGAGGGAGGGAAACTATTGGGAGGGTGAGTAAGGAGATCTATGGTGCTAGGGGGTCATGGGAGCTGTGCATGGTCAACCCTGGCTTCCCCCAAAGGGCACAGCACAAACTTCTCTGCTTGTTCTCAGGCACCTTTCTGGGACGGGCCTGGGACCGGGGCCAGCAGCAGACATGGGGCAGAGTGAGTCTGAGCCTCAGGACGAGCAGGAGGTAGGTGCTGTCCAGTTCCTTGCTGGGGCCCCTGGCACTTTGTCCTCTGCAGCCTGGCAGTCACTGGAGTGAGCGAGTTCCCAGCCTCTCAACCCCATCGTTCCACCCCTGCCAACCAAGTTAAGAGAGCTCCCCCCGGCTGGTGTTGTCCACTGACTGGACAAGGACCTGAAGAGACCCTCCCCACCAGCACCATTTCCTGGGCGCTGGGGACACTTCCCTAGTGCAGGGCACCTTTGCTGGCATCCCAGTCAGAGTCCTCCCCAGGACCCCCACTTGCCCCAGCAGGATGCCCCTCCCCTCCCCTCTGATTTGGGAATGTTAAATCCAGCATCCAGGTCACGTTCCAGCTCCACGAATCCCCCATCTCCCATGGGAACCTTCTTCCCAGATGAGGTACTGGGTTTGGCAGAAGCCTCTCCAGAGCCCAGCAGCCTTCTGGGATGTGTCTGGGTAGGTGTGGCCTGCTGGGGCCTGCCCACGACACAGTGTCCCAGGATTGCTGGAGACTTGCCCTCCACTTCAGTGTCCTCTCTACTTCTGCACTGTTATGTGCCCCTTGAACAGCTGCCAGCCTCACTCCAGAGGTGGCTGCATTTCAGTGGTGGGCCAGTGGTCACTGCACACTCAGCAAAGTGTGTTGGGATGGAAGGTGCTATGGACAGACCCTTATGCCCAGATGTTGGGTGGAGCAGCTGTAGGGCTGGACCCATGGGCTTTGATGGTAGCATCAGCCTGCCTGCTGGCACTGAGGCTCTGTCTGCATCTCTCTCCACACAGGATGCAGCGCTCATAGCCGTGCTGCCCAACCTTAAGCTCTTTGTGGAAGATCAGCTCCAGACCAGCATGGTGAGGAGGGGCGTCTGGGGGGTTGTGCCTGTGATGTGGGGCCAGGTGTGGTGTCTCCTGGAGGGATTGTGTTCCTGGGGGATATGGAGCAGTGTAGTGGTCTCTCCCGTGGGCAGTGGAAGTGCTGGCCTGCTGGCATAGCCCACGGTCCCCGGCCTAAGGCAGCCCAGCTCCTGGTGGGATGGGAGGCTCTGGTACTTGCCCAGGAATGCGCTGGCACCTTTGGGGCTCAGCCATCCCTGAGCGAGTCTTGGCTGGTGAGTGGAAGGGCTGGGAAAGACACTGTCCTTGGGCTGGGGGAGGGGCTGGGAAAGAATTTTCCCCTGGTTTGAGCTGTGGGGAGCCTGCTGGCTTCCAATTCCTCTAGTGCTGTGTGTGGCTGCCCTCCCCCCGCCCCCATTGGTCCCTCCGACAGCAGGGGTGGGGTGTGTGGCAGGTGGGAGTAGTTACTAGCCGAAGGGTAGGCTGGGAGAGGCCAGTGTATCTTCTCTATTTTCCAAGATATTCAGTCTTTTTGGACTCTTGCTGAAAAAAGGATATAATGAAGACATTAAATTTGTAGCTTTTTTTTTTAATGTATTTGAAGAGTCTGTAGCTCGTACTAGCGCTAGTTGGAGTAAATGTAAATGCAGTGTGTATAGGAGAGATTAGGGTTGTGAGTTGGTCTCTTGAGGTTCCACCCAGCTCTCAGTGATTTCAGCTGAGCTCTCAGTGGTGGAACCTTGCTGCTAGTGCAGACTGGGCCGTCTCTTCCACAGAAACACTGTCCCACAACAGGTCTAAGCACTTAGACCTGATTTACTGGTCTACAATTTTTGAGAAATCGTCTGCTTCAAAGATAAAATGTGCTATTTATTATGTATTTTGATGTGCTGAATTCAAATATGACAATTAAAACAACTGGCTACTGTTTCTAAGATATTTAAGTTTTTACATTTTATGTCTATGTATATTGTGTAGATAGTAGAGTTTTAATCATAAATTGTAAACCTAGGTCTTTTCATGTGTTTATGGTTGCTTTACATGATAATATTTCACCTGTCCTGTTTATGTAACACTTTAAAAATCAGCAAAAGGGTTATATAAATAAAATTTATTATGAAACAAAAGGCAAAAAACTATTCTGTACATAGTTTAGTCCTATTCAGTGTCTACTCGGCGCTTCTTGGCTTGTCTCTTGTATTCATTAAATGGAGCATCTCTTGTCACTGTCCAGCAATAGTCTGCAAGCATTGATGGGCTCCATTTGCCCTGATAGCGTTTCTCCATTGTTGCAATGTCCTGGTGAAATCGCTCGTCGCTCACTGCTCCGCAGTTCGGTGGAAAAAAATCTAGATGAGAGTGCAAAAAATGTATCTTTAGTGACATGTTGCAACCAAGGCTTTTGTATGCTTTGAGGAGGTTTTCCACCAACACCCTGTAGTTGTCTGCCTTGTTGTTTCTGAGAAAATGTATTGCCACTAACTGGAAGACTTTCCATGCCGTCTTTTCCTTGCCACGCAGTGCATGGTCAAATGCATCATCTCGAAGAAGTTCACGAATCTGAGGACCAACAAAGACACCTTCCTTTATCTTAGCTTCACTTAACCTTGGAAATTTTCCACGGAGGTACTTGAAAGCTGCTTGTGTTTTGTCAATGGCCTTGACAAAGTTCTTCATCAGACCCAGCTTGATGTATAAGGGTGGTAACAAAATCTTCCTTGATTCAACAATTGGTGGATGCTGAACACTTTTCCTCCCAGGCTCCAATGACTGTCGGAGTGGCCAATCTTTCTTGATGTAGTGGGAATCTCTCTTGCACGACTATCCCATTCGCAGAGAAAACAGCAGTACTTTGTGTATCCAGTCTGCAGACCAAGCAAGAGAGCAACAGCCTTCAAATAGCACAAAGCTGCCACTGATGTTGGTCATAGTTTATGCACCTCAAAAGTTGTTTCATGTTGTCATAGGTTTCCTTCATATGGACTGCATGACCAACTGGAATTGATGGCAAAACGTTGCCATTATGCAGTAAAACCGCTTTAAGACTCATTCTTCGATGAATCAATGAACAGTCTCCACTCATCTGGATCGTGAACTATGTTGAGGGCTGCCATCACACCATCGATGTTGTTGCAGGCTACAAGATCACCTTCCATGAAGAAGAATGGGACAAGATCCTTTTGACGGTCACGGAACATGGAAACCCTAACATCACCTGCAGGAGATTCCACTGCTGTAGTCCGGAGCCCAACAGCTCTGCCTTACTCTTGGGTAGTTCCAAATCCCTGACAAGGTCATTCAGTTCGCCTTGTGTTTATGAGGTGTGGTTCAGAGGAGGAGGATGGGAGAAAATGTGGGTCCTGTGACATTGATGGTTCAGGACCAGAAGTTTCATCCTCTTCCTCTTCCTCATCTGACTCAAGTGAGAATGATTCTGGTGCATCAGGAACCATCAGTCCTTCTCCGTGGGATACTAGGGTGTATAGCTGATGGAATGTTTGGATAATGCACAGTCCACTTTTTCTTCTTTGACACATTCTTTCCCAATTGGAGGCACCATGCAGAAGTAACAATTGTCGGTATGATCTGTTGGCTCTCTCCAAATCATTGGCCCTGCAAAAGGCACTAGATTTTCTTTTCCTGTTCAACCACTGGCGAAGATCTGTTGCACAAGTGTTGCAGCATATGTGTGGGGCCCACCTCTTGTCCTGATCTCCAATTTTGCAGACAAAATAAAGGTGATAGGCTTTCTTAACCATAGTGGTTATACTGTGCTTTTTGATGCAAAAGTCACTTCACCACAAACATAGCAGAAGTTATCTGCACTGTTCACACAAGTACGAGGCATCTCTGCTCACTTTGGCTAAACAGAAATGTGTCCTTTTCAAAATCAAACACTGACAAATAAGAGCACAGCACTGTATAATTTCTAGAGCTGATATAGGGCAACTTCGTTCAGCAGAGTGATGTAAGCTTCGTTATGATTGCATCATCCATGACTTCTAGGAATAACATGATGCAATTCATATCATGTATGATGCAATACCAGCTTCAAATTGCATCATTCATTGTTTTGCCTAAAAAGCAAGTACTGTCCAAACCCAGTCATAGATTTATTCATAGATCCAGTCAAAGATGTATTTTAGTCATTTCTGGTTTAAATGGAGATCCCTTCCCTTTATAATTCATCCTCCGCCATTCCCAAATCCAGGGTATATATACTGACCCAATAGCATATCTTGAAAACTAGAGCCAATCAACAATTTTAAGCATCATTTTCGTTCTCAGTGACCCAGAATTAGTAAAGTTTGACTACATTTATTTCAGAAGCATTTTGGCTGTAGAGCAGTGTTATCGGTGATTCAGCTGCAGTGGTCACTTACAAAACAAAAGACTATCTATGGAGCCTAATCAGCTCTGTCTTTAAACAGTGGAGGGGGCAGGTCAAATAGTACTTGTGACTCAGGCAGACCATCAAGCAAAACACCTTGTCCCCACCCTCTCTCTTGATGCCCTCAATCAGCACAGGCTAAGTACAGTTCCACTGCCCTTTACTCATACAATAAGAATAGCAACATTTCATTACCTCCCCGCATTCAAGTGGTTTGTAACCCAACCCCAGCCAAAATCTATCACTTGGGCTAGGTCTACATTATGGGGGGGGGTCGACCTAAGATACGCAACTTCAGCTACGCGAATAGCGCACACGTTGCCCCACACAGCTGCAGGAGGTTAAATGCCAAGACTTCCCCCTCTCCTCTCTCTGATGGGGATCCCCACTTCGCTCCCAGCGGGGTGCTGCGGGCTTGTGAAGCGCTCAGAGCCCCTCAGAGCCACCCTGCTGGAGCAGGGCAAGCTGCTTGAGTGAGACACACCCTGGAAGCCAGACTCGGAGACCATCCCCGCTGCCCTGAGCCCTCCCGGGTTCTGTCAGGCAGAGGTGACGCCTTTCTGTTGCTCGGATCGGGGCACAAAGTAAAGGTGAACCCTGGTAGAAATGGGGGGGGGGACGGGACATGACTGCACGTGCCCCCCCAGCTATGTCCCCTGGGGATCTCCACATCAAAAGGGTTCCTCCGAGAGAGTGGCCCAAAGCTGGGGGCCTAGCACTGATCCTGTGGCACCCTGACAGTAGGATTGGTTCCGTTCATGTGAATGATGCTGGTCTCCAGGCAGGTGGCTCAGTGAGTCAGACACTTTGTGCCTTCCCTTTCCCACTCACTGAATAGCAGGACAAAGCCCACAGGGAAACTGAGGCACACTGCTCATAAAAATATTGCCTGAATTTCCACCTCCACACAAGTGCTCCACAGGGCGAGGGCTACTCTCACCTGCCCCGTTCAGTCCCCCAGAGCGTGTCTGGTGCTGCCTTGGACCCACCCACGGCCTGTCTGGAAGCCTGGTCTGGAACATGCCTCTTCCCATAGGTGCTGGGTGTCATGATTGGCGTTGGTGTTTCCATGTTGCTCGTCGCCACCTTGATCCTGGTGCTGGTCCGCAGGCGGCACCTCAAGAGTAAGTGCCCATCTCTGCAGGGAGCAAATCTGATCCCTTTCGCAGCCGTGGCTCTGGCATGCTGCTGTCCATCAGGCCATCTTGGGCTTAGTGTCTGCAGGCTGGATAGGCAGTGAGACCGTAATAGCTAGAGCAGGGGCTCGCAACCAGGACTCCTGGGTTCTCTCCTACTGATCACTGCCTGGGCAAGTCCCTTGAGGGGCTCATGGAGCAGGCCTCCCCAGAGCCTGGCGCCAAGCGAGTTCTGGTGGCAGGATGGCGAGGGTGGGTGATGGGGCCCCCTAAGGAGGGTGTTGCTGTGTTGCAGGACGGGAAGGAGACCCTGGTGAAGGAGGTGTTCCCCGGGGACAGCGTGCACAGCCTGCTCAGCATTCTTGACGTCATCACGGTACCAGCCCTGCCCCTCCACCTCCTGCTGGCCCCGTCCACCCATCCCACTCCCCCGCCCCTCTGGTGCTGGAGTGAATAGTCCAGCTCATTGAGTGACTGGCAGCCATGGGCCTCCCCCCCAGTTCTGCTCATGCCCCTCAATCCCGATCTGCAACCCCCTGCTCTCCTAACCCTGGGTCCCTAACGAAAGGCTAAATCCGGGTAGGCCCTGTGGGATGTGTGTGCTAAGCCCACCCGACTCCCCGCATCCCATGATGGGTTTGCAGCCTGGGTCCCAGGTGGTGACATGCCACCATCACCCTGTCCTGTGCTTGCCACCTTGCCCCATGCGAGGTCTAGAGGAGATGAACCTTTCCTCCTCAGGGCCAGGGTCTCGGCCTTGGTTGGCTGCTGGGCTCGGGTGAATGTGGCTGTAGGCTGCTCTCTGAATCTTTTGGCCTGAAACCGTGGGGTATCCGCTGGATCCCTGGCTGTCCTTGGCAATGCCACCACTGGTAGGCTGCTCTACCCAAAGGAGGAGGCAGGGGCACCCCAGCCTGGGTGCAGGGACCCATGGTTACCTGGTTCTCACACAGGGCACCAGCGGCCGTACCGGACTGTGTCTGCGCGGGCAGGTGAGGACTCCACAGTGCTGCGGCTGCCAGTCGAGGCCTTCTCTGCCGTCTTCGAGAAGTATCCCGAGAGCCTGGGGTGGGTGGTGCAGGTGAGTGTGGCCTCGGCCCCCCTCCCATGTGCTGACGCCCTCCCCTCCCCCGCATTGTGCCCCACGCTCAGACTCTCCCCTTCCCTTTCAGATCATCCATGGTGCGTCTGCAGCGGGTCACCTTCCTGGCCCTCCACAACTACCTGGGGCTGACCAATGAACTCTTCAGTCATGTGAGTGATGGGCCCTGCCCTGGAGCTCCTCCCGTGGGGAGTGGTGGGTCTGCTCCCTGCCCCAGAACCTTCGTCCTTCCCATCCCCGGTCCCTCCTGCTCATGGCAGTTTGGGCCAGACTTGGGCCAGTGTCCAAACCCTGGTCCCACTAGGGGGACTGGATGCCGGCACCTGGCTGGGGAGGGGACAGAAAGAGCTAGAACCCCCCGAGCAAAGCCCCTGTGTCTGCAAGGGGGGGATCCCTGTGCAGCAGGGATGAAGCAGGGGCCTGGCAGGGTGCCCCCTGCTGGCAGCAAGTCACAGTGAGAGGCCTTAACACCCGGCCTGGCGGCTCTGGAGAGGTGAAGAATCCTGCGCCCAAGCAGTCTCTCCCCCTGGCACAGCCCTGCTCTGCCCTCAGACTTGGCTGCTGGAGCAGCGTTCCCTGCCTTGCTGGGTGGAGCACCTGGCTCGGGGTGGAGCCAAGGCCTGTGGGAACAGCCGGGTCCAACCTCTGATGCCAGAGGAACCAGCCCAGCGTTCAGATGGGTCACTGGGCTGGCGCTGTGACCCCCTGCGCCCCGGCTGCCAGGGAGCCAGGAGCCGAGAGCAAGCTTTGCAGGGCCATCGTGTGGGCGGCAGCACCTGGCGCTCTGGGCTCAGCTGGGCTCTGCGCTCTCCTTGTCTACAGTGGCACATCTGGCCCCTCCCACGTTACGCAGCTCCGTGGACTCGGGTCTCCCCCACACAAGCCATGCGGCTGCTGGCGTGGAGCATGTTCCCTCTTGGACCATCAGCCAAGTGAGGGGAGCCAAGCCGTCCCCGTCCCTGTGCCTGTCCCCGTCCCCGTCCCCGTCTCTCTGCCTCAGCTCTTCTCTGGGTGTGGGGGGCAGGACTCTCTGGGGGAGGAGTTGCCCCCTGTGTGATGCGGGAGGTCAGACGAGATGCTCTGAATGGCCCCTATTGGCCTTGAGTGGTGGGTGTGGCTGGTTCCCAGGCTGGCACTGCCCAGCCTGACCTGGTGCTGATGCCAGCTGTGTCTGTGGCAGGCGATGCAGCCTCTGCGGCTCTTCCCCCAGCCCAGCCATGCCTCACGCACCAAGCCCTG
>NW_027054180.1:0-15022 GCF_011386835.1 Chrysemys picta bellii
TCGGGGCTCTAGGGAGCAGGGAGCGGGTGGGGGAGGGGCTGGGGGCTGGGGGGGGACAGGGCAGGTTGGGGGCAGAGGGGGATGTCGGGGCTCTAGGAGCAGGGAGCAGGTGGGGGAGGGGATGGGGGGCTGGGGGGGGGACAGGGCAGGTTGGGGGCAGAGGGGGATGTCGGGGCTCTAGGGAGCAGGGAGCGGGTGGGGGAGGGGCTGGGGGCTGGGGGGGGACAGGGCAGGTTGGGGGCAGAGGGGGATGTCGGGGCTCTAGGGAGCAGGGAGCAGGTGGGGGAGGGGATGGGGGGCTGGGGGGGGGACAGGGCAGGTTGGGGGCAGAGGGGGATGTCGGAGCTCTAGGGAGCAGGGAGCGGGTGGGGGAGGGGATGGGGGGGCTGGGAGGACAGGGCAGGTTGGGGGCAGAGGGGGATGTCGGGGCTCTAGAGAGCAGGTGGGGGAGGGCTGAAGGGGCCGCACGGGAGCAGACTCGGGCGGGGGGGCGGGGCCGGGCTGCTTGTGGCGCGCGGAGGCGCGAGGGCGACACGTGACTGAGAACAGCAGAGACTCGCTAGGAGGGAGGAGGAATCCCACAATGCACCGGAGCTGGCAAGAGCCGCATGGAACGGCCCCACTCGGCCCCGCCCTCTGGTGCCTCTGACCTTCTCCTAATGGCGTCCTGAGCGCTGCACTCACTTCCGCTTCCGGCCTCGCCCTGGGCAGAGGAGTTTCAGGGGCGGGGGCGCTGGGGAGGCGAAAGGCCGCCGCAGTGGGCGGGGCCTGTGGCGGCTGGGGGGTGGGGCAGAGCGATCAGGGCTGAGGCCAGGCCCCCGGGCGAGGAGGGTCCAGAGCGGGGCGGGGCTGTGGGGGACGGGGCAGAGCAGGGCGGGGCCGGGGCAGAGCGGGGCGGGGACGGGGCAGGGGGCAGAGAGGGGCGCGGCTGGGGGTGGGGCCGGGGCAGAGAAGGGCGGGGCTGGGGGGGCAGAGCGGGGCGGGGCTGGGGGCGGGGCCGGAGCAGGGCTGGGTGTGGGGCCGGGGAAGAGCAGGGCGGGGCTGGGGGGGGGGTAGAGCGGGGCGGGACTGGGGGCAGGACGGGGCAGAGCGGGGCGGGGCTGGGGGCGGGGCTGGGGGGGCAGAGCGGGGCGGGGCTGGGGGCGGGGATAGGTCAGGGCGGGGCTGGGTGCCCGTTCCCCGCGGAGGTTGGCCCGGCCCCGCGCACCCAGGGGCGCACCGCACCGCCCCACCCGGTTCGGGGGCCCCGGGGCGCTCAGCTGCGGTGCCCGGTCAGGTCTAAGTGGCACTTTCAGCCCCAGGACATCGCCGCCCGGCCCCGGTCCCCCCGCTGCACCCAGGGCCGGTGCGCTCACGGGGGGCGGAGCATCCGCTTCTCCCGAGACGCTCCCCACGGCCACGGGAGACAGAGCTCGGCCCCCCTCGCGCGCGGATAGTGGCTGGGTCAGTCTGGGCCCTCGAGAGCGAGATGTCAACACTGGGCTTCAGCGCCAAAGGGTTTGACCCGAGCCCCGCTCCAGCCGCAGCTCCGGAGCCAGAACAAGCGAGGGCACGTTGGGGGGGAGGTGTTACAGGTGCTGCCGGCGACCTTTACATCGAAAGCCGTCTGTCCTCATGGGACTGGCCTCTCCTTGCACCCCACACAATGCTCCTGAAACCAGATTAGTAAATGGAACGAATTTCCATTCAGACAGAACCAAGGGCTTAGACCTCAACTGCCTTCAGTGAAGATAACAACTCGTAATTGCTCACCTCAGGGTGGACTGATTTAAATTAAAGCCTTTATAATCAACACGCAGAAAACCTTGCTTTGAATCCTCTATTGGAATTGTGTTTGGCATTCGTACTTCAGTCATTTTCCTAAAGACGGGGTAACTTTCCTTGGTGGGGAACCATCACAATGTCGATTTACGACTAAATGGAATCTGGGCATGAAATGTGCTGCTTTGTTTGTTTGCTAACCAGGAGGCTACGTCCTTCCTCGGATACGAAATCCTTTCAGCCGGCACCAGCCAGAAAACAAGTAGGCAAACATTTGACAGAACAGACAGAGAAACCTCACTGACAGACACCCGCATGGACGCTGTCTACATGCATGTGTGAACCAGCAGGGAGCTCTTACTGAAAAGTTCCCTCTTTAGCTGGGCATCTCGGGGGAATGGTGACTATTTTCTGCTTCCGCTCCGCGATTACAGTCAAAACGTGTGCCTAGGTTACAAAGAAGAGAAGAGCATTTCAGTCATTAAAAACTGAACAGAAAACCTGACCCTGCCAGGGAGAGTAACCCACACATTCACCTGGGATCTTGCTGCCAGGGCACTACAGAATGGAAGTGCTGAGGAGAATAATGCACTCCCCAGAGTCTGTCCTGGTCCAACAGTGAAAAGACCTTTGAGTCTTACCTCACCAGAGCCAGACCATAGGAAAGGACCAGTTCATGCGGTCTCATGTTGCCAGAGGTATCCAGGATTTACAGCCAATCAGATCTGCAGTGCAATCCACAGCTAAAGGCATTCTGTGTCCAGGCCTATGTAAGCGGGGGAATGGTCCCGCTATCGTGGGGACCTTTCCTGGCTCATACACTACCCCCGTGGAATTGGCTGGCGAAAGGATCTGAGTCCTTACTCCCACTCCCTTCACCCAGAGGCCCGCCTGACTCCAGGACACCCCTTCTACTCTCGTGTGGCAGAGTCCTCGTAACCCAGACAAGGCTGGGCCCAGGATTCCTGGGGCTCGACCCTCAGTCTGGTTGTTGTACTTAGGACAGGGCTCGGGTGTCTCCATTCCGGGGTACTCTCTCTGCTCCGGACGCTTCCCTGACCCACTGATCATCGCATATAGTTCAAAGCAAACACAAGTTATTAAACAGCAAGTTATGAAAAATAAGGAGAAACTGGGGAAGGTGAAAGGAAAAGCCGTCACCCCCGCTCTGTGGCACGGGGAACCCCAAACAGCTGTGGCTGGAACGTCAGGGCAGTTCACAGTCTGCTCCTCACACGTCCCAGGCCCCTGGCCAGGCCCTCGCTGTGCTGCAGGGACGCCGCGGGTCGGACACTCGTTCTGGCGGTGGCCACACGCCCTCAGGATCTAGGTGGCAGGGCCCCTCCCCCCCGCAGGGGTTACAATACCCCTCCCAGTGCGACCTGCAAGGCCTCCAGACTGTTGGGGTCTCCCTGTGCTGGGCCCGCTGCCCAGGGACCCCCTCACTCTGCCCAGCTGCTCCCCACACCTGGCTCCAGAGGGCTCCAGACCCAGCCCCACTCTGCCCCCACACGGCTGCTGCTGCTCTGCCCCCACGCGGCCCCCTGGGCTGCTCCTCTCCCCTCAGCTCAGCCCTGCTCAGGCAGCTCCAGCTCACACGGAGACGGGACCCCCGGCCTCCTGACTGCCCCAACGCCCACAGTCACACTCCCCTCCACTGCCCCCACAAACTTCCCCCCACCCCCACACTCCCCTCCACTGCCCCCACAAACTTCCACCCACACACTCACATCCACTGCCCCCACAAACTTCTCCCCACCCCCACACTCCCCTCCACTGCCCCCACAAACTTCCACCCACCCCCACACTCCCCTCCACTGCCCCCACAAACTTCCCCCACCCACACACTCACCTCCACTGCCCCCACAAACTTCCACCCACGCCCACCCCACCCACACACTCACCTCCACTGCCCCCACAAACTTCCACCCACCCACACACTCACGTCCACTGCCCCCACAGACACCCCCGCCCACACACTCACCTCCACTGCCTCCACAAACTTCCACTCACGCCCACCCCACTCACAAACTCACCTCCACTGCTCCCACAAACTTCCACTCACCTCTACCCACACACTCACGTCCACTGCCCCCACAGACACCCCAACCCACACACTCACCTCCACTGCCCCCCACAAACTTCCACCCACACCCCCCTACCCACACATTCACCTCCACTGCCCCCACAAACTTCCACTCACGCCCACCCCACGCACACACTCACCTCCACTGCTCCCACAAACTTCCACCCACACCCACCCACTCACCTCCACTGCCCCCACAAACTTCCACCCACGCCCACCCCACCCACACACTCCCCTCCACTGCCCCCACAAACTTCCACCCACCCTCACCCACACACTCACCTCCACTGCCCCCCCAAACTTCCACCCACACCCCCCTACCCACACATTCACCTCCACTGCCCCCACAAACTTCCACTCACGCCCACCCCACGCACACACTCACCTCCACTGCTCCCACAAACTTCCACTCACCTCCACCCACTCACCTCCACTGCCCCCACAAACTTCCACCCACATACTCACTTCCACCCACACACTCACCTCCACTGCCCCCCACAAACTTCCACCCACCCCCACTCACACACTCACCTCCGCTGCCCCCACAAACTTCCACCCACACACTCCCCCAATACACACACTCACTTCCACTTCCCCCACAAACTTCCACACACACACACACACCCAACTCACACTCACCTCCACTGCCCCCACAAACTTCCACCCCCACCCCCACGCTCACCTCCACTGCGCCCCATAAACTTCCACACACTCACACTCCTCCCCCACTTCCCAACACACCCATACATACTCTCCCCCAACACACACACACACACAGACACACACACACACACTCCACTCCCCCACAACCTCCCTCCCCCCCACACACACTGCTGTGGACTGTAGTGTCACTATAGATACTAACAAATTTATTAGATCATAAGCTTTCGTGGGCTACTGCCCACTTCTTCGGATGCATATAGAGTGGCACATATATTGAGGAGATATATAGACACACATACAGAGAGCATGAACAGGTGGGAGTTGTCTTACCAACTCTGAGAGTCCATTTTTTTTTTCTTACTTAATTGGCCTCTCAGAGTTGGTAAGACAACTCCCACCTGTTCATGGTCTCTGTATGTGTGTCTATATATCTCCTCAATATATGTGCCACTCTATATGCATCCGAAGAAGTGGGCAGTAGCCCACGAAAGCTTATGCTCTAATAAATTTGTTAGTCTCTAAGGTGCCACAAGTACTCCTGTTCTTTTTGCGGATACAGACTAACACGGCTGCTACTCTGAAACCTGTAGTGTCACTGTTCAGCAATATCAGTTGGTCGTGTTACCGATGGCTACTTTAAAAGGTGAGTTAAAAGTGTCACTTTTACGGTACACTGTGCATCTGCAGGAAGTTTTGTTTAAATTGTAGGATTCTTTTAGTAAAATCAGTTTCTCCCCTTGCAAGACACTTCTGAACATTTGTGTGCATTTATAGTAAAGCTACTTAACTGTGGTTAGTGTATCAAACAATCGTGATTAATACAAAAACCAGAAAGATGGAATTAATTTTTAAGAAATGGAAAGGACAAAACTCAGAAAATACTAAATTGGAAACTCCCCAATAATAAAAGAGATTTCATAGGGCCCTACATAGGTGTTTACCATCATCCGAAACAAGTCCCGGGGGTGGGGATGGGCTCAGGGCTCCAGGCTTGATCGACGGAGGGGGAGCTCTGGGTTTGGGACTCTGGTCTCCCACAACTGGGTAGAGACTCCAGGATCCGGGCTATAGCACCCAGGGGGGAGGGCGGAGGGAGGACTCTGGGCTTGTGGTCCAGGCTCAAGCCAGCAAGAGAGATGAAGGGAAGAGACCTGGTCTTTGGCTGCCATGGTGGGGGGATCAGGGCTCCAAGCTTCAGCCGCTGGGGAGGTGGAGGGCAGGGAGGGAGGTTGGGGCTCTGGACTTCAGCCACAAGAGGGGTGAGGGGGGTCAGTGCTCTGGGCTTCAGCCACTGGGGTGACAGCCCCTCCCCCAATGCACTGGCCCCCAGACCCTCTCACCTGCTCCACCAGAGCGAAACCCAGTCCAGCGCGTCCCGCTGCAGCTCGCAGACCCCTCAGTACAGCCCCACCATGACCTGGTCCTGCTCGGAGCAACTGTCAGGCTCCTTGAATTCAAGCTTGTAAACTACTCTGTAACTCCACAGGTACAATGTGATATATTCTGTACATGCAAAGTATCAGTCCTTTGTGCATCCCCTCCCAGAAATCAGTATTCCTAGAGATTTTGGCTGAGTCTCTCAGTGTTGCTAATGGTACCAGCCTCTGTCTGTATGTCTATGTGTGTGTGTGTGTATGCATAAGTTTATTGTGATGTCATGTGTGACAAGAGCAAAGACCGTTCTGGTTCAGCATTCTTGCCCTGCCTTCAGTCTGCCAACTTGCTTGGTTGACAACGGCTAGTGAACCCAGGAGGTGATAGATGCGTACTATCCATCTGTCAACAACTTCTTGAATCAGCTATTTCCACAGGTTTTCGAAAGAAGATGAGATTTTACAAAAGGTAATTCCCAGATTCTTTTCCTGCTCCTTAGATCACACATGACAGGCTGGTGCCTCCTTCATAGATTCATAGATTCTAGGACTGGAAGGGACCTCGAGAGGTCATTGAATCCAGTCCCCTGCCCTCATGGCAGGACCAAATACTGTCTAGACCATCCCGGATAGATATTTATCTAACCTACTCTTAAATATCTCCAGAGATGGAGATTCCACAACCTCCCTAGGCAGTTTATTCCAGTCTTTACTGAACAAGTTTTCTCTCTCCTCCTTATGACACCCTTTTAGATACCTGAAAACTGCTATCATGTCCTCTCTCAGTCTTCTCTTTTCCAAACTAAACAAATCCAATTCTTTCAGCTTTCCTTCATAGGTCATGTTCTCAAGACCTTTAATCATTCTTGTTGCTCTTCTCTGGACCCTCTCCAATTTCTCCACATCTTCCTTGAAATGTGGTGTCCAGAACTGGACACAATACTCCAGTTGAGACCTAACCAGAGCAGAGTAGAGCGGAAGAATGACTTCTCATGTCTTACTCACAACACACCTGTTAATGCATCCCAGAATCATGTTTGCTTTTTTCGCAACAGCATCACACTGTTGACTCATATTTAGCTTGTGGTCCACTATAACGCCTAGATCCCTTTCTGCCGTACTCCTTCCTAGACAGTCTCTTTCCATTCTGTATGTGTGAAACTGATTGTTCCTTCCTAAGTGGAGCACTTTGCATTTGTCTTTGTTAAACTTCATCCTGTTTACCTCAGACCATTTCTCCAATTTGTCCAGATCATTTTGAATTATGATCCTATCCTCCAAAGCAGTTGCAATCCCTCCCAGTTTGGTATCATCTGCAAATTCAATAAATGTACTTTCTATGCCAATATCTAAGTCGTCGATGAAGATATTGAACAGAGCCAGTCCCAAAACAGAACCCTGCGGAACCCCACTTGTTATACCTTTCCAGCAGGATTGGGAACCATTAATAACTACTCTCTGAGTACTGTTATCCAGGCAGTTACGCACCCACCTTATAGTAGCCCCATCTAAGTTGTATTTGCCTAGTTTATCGATAAGAATATCATGCGAGACCCTATCAAATGCCTTACTGAAGTCTAGGTATACCACATCCACCGCTTCTCCCTTATCCACAAGACTCGTTATCCTATCAAAGAAAGCTATCAGATTGGTTTGACATGATTTGTTCTTTACAAATCCATGCTGGCTATTCCCTATCACATTACCACCTTCCAAGTGTTTGCAGATGATTTCCTTGATTACTTGATCTTCCCTGGCACAGAAGTTAAACTAACTGGTCTGTAATTTCCTGGGCTGTTTTTATTTCCCTTTTTATAGATGGGCACTATATTTGCCCTTTTCCAGTCCTCTGGAATCTCTCCTGTCTCCCATGATTTTCCAAAGATAATAGCTAGAGGCTCAGATACCTCCTCTATTAGCTCCTTGAGTATTCTAGGATGCATTTCATCAGGCCCTGGTGACTTGCAGGCATCTAACTTTTCTAAGTGATTTTGAACTTGTTCTTTTTTTATTTTATCTTCTAAACCTACCCCCTTCTCATTAGCATTCACTATGTTAGTCATTCCTTCAGACTTCTCGGTGAAGACCAAAACAAAGAAGTCATTAAGCATCTCTGCCATTTCCAAGTTTCCTGTTACTGTTTCTCCCTCCTCACTGAGCAGTGGGCCTACCCTGTCCTTGGTCTTCCTCTTGCTTCTAATGTATTGTGGAAGCAGAGAAAGAAGGACAGGAAGGGGATTGCAATGCCTGATAGTTTATTAGCAAGAGTTAGGCTAAGTGTAACCCTAACTATAACCTTTGTAAGTACTCTCACACTTATTATCAAACTGTCTGTACTGGGCTAGCTTGATTATCACTTCAAAAGTTTTTTTTCTCTTAATTAATTGGCCTCTCAGAGTTGGTAAGACAACTCCCACCTGTTTATGCTCTCTGTATGTGTGTATATATATCTCCTCAATATATGTTCCATTCTATATGCATCCGAAGAAGTGGGCTGTAGTCCACGAAAGCTTATGCTCTAATAAATTTGTTAGTCTCTAAGGTGCCACAAGTACTCCTGTTCTTCTTGTAACCCTAATAACGCGAGATTTGTAGAAGCGAGGATTGTGTGAGGTGAGTGGGCAAGAACTTTGTGAGAAGTTGTTGCAACCTTGTGTAGATAATATGTAGATAATATTGTATGTAGACTAGAGTCTAAACAAGTGAGGAAAATAAGATATCAGGATGACCTATGTATAAACAAAATGCAGTTGTTGCTCATTATTGTCTGTAACAAAAGGTATAAATGCTTGCTGTAATTGTTTACCTGGGAGAGACCTGCCTAGGAGGGGGAGACCCTGTGTCCTAGTGCACTCTCTCCCTCTATGCAATTGATAGAGAGAGAATAAAGTATCTGACTTTGCTGTACCCAACCAAAGAGTAAAATCATTTTTTATGTGATTCCTTTTATTTTTTAGATCATGTGAGATCTCGTGGTTAAGCCAAGGAGGTCTTTTGCCACATTTCCTATCTTTCCTACTCAGCGGAATAGCTTGCTTTTGGGCCCTTAATAGTGTCCCTTTGAAAAACTGCCAACTCTCCTCAGTTGTTTTTCCCCTCAATTTTGATTCCCTTGGGACCTTACCTATCAGCTCTCTGAGCTTACCAAAATCCGCCTTCCTGAAATCCATTGTCTCTATTTTGCTGTACTCCCTTCTACCCTTCCTTAGAACTGTGAACTCTATGATTTCATGACCCTCCCCGTCTACAACAACCCTCCCCAGCAGCTCCCCCAAAATCCCCTTCCTGAGCTGGATCCACCACAGCCATTTCCCTTCCCCGGCTCCTAGGAAGATGGGACGGTCTGGAGCAAAACGGGGTCATTATTCTGCAGCCTGTCAGGGCAAGAAGGGAAGTTCATGAGGTTTCTGAATGAGTGTTAGTCCATTTCACACCCCGATTCCCCCAGGCTCTGTCCTTGCAGACAGACACTCTAGACTCTGCCATGCTGGGAGAAGCCTCAGTGACGCTATTACAGCACAGACCCGACCTCTCCCCCGGGACTAAACCCACCAGACGCTATTACACTATCCCAGGAAAAGAGTCTCTGAGCCAAACGCCAGAAAAGAGCAGAATCAAAGGAGCCGCTTTGGGGGATCCCCGACAGTGTCCCCAGAACAGCCCATTCCCTCAGCAGCGCAGGGACCAGGCAGAGGCAGGAACTGGCTTTTCCTCTCTCTGGCCCCCCCTCCCAGGAAAGTCACTGCCCCGGGGGGCTGCAGGGAATGGAGCTGGGCAAGGCTGGGTGCCCAGAACCTCCCTCCCCACTGATTGCTCCAGCTGCCCCGTCCAGTCTCTCCCCTCTCCCTCCTGCACGAAGAGCCGGTCACTGTCCTGCATTCCCGTGGGCGTTTCCTCGCCAATAGCTACAGCCACTGCTAACGGGGGTGAGCCTGGGGGCTCTGGGCAGCAGCTCTGAGCCGCGCAGAAACTCCGGGGCAGGGATTGGGCGAGCAGGAGCCATTTCTGCAGAGACACTTTCCAGCCAGGCCCCAGCACTTACCCCAGATGTCTCGTATCACCTGCAGTCTCTGGCTCAGGGGCTGATGCCAGCAGAGCCCAGAGGGGTGCGGGGGAGGGTGTAAACTATTTCCCTGAATCCAGTCTCCTTCGGCAGTTCAGTCACCATTTCAGCTAGAGCAGAGCTGCGGTACCTGGGCACTGGGCCATCCGGGGCCTTTAACACCACAGCCCTGGGGAGGTGGTGCTGAGATGGACCATCCAGTGAGCAACACAAGTCCTTCTACCTTCCACCACACCCTAGTTTGGAACTGCAGCTGACGGCTTCCCCCATCCGTGGTAACTTTTATCCCCTCTGCCTCACTCTATCTGGGGGTTTTCCCTTCTGCATGTACCTGGTAGGGCAGGCTGCGCCCCCCCCATCTGAAACCCTAATCTTGTCCCAGTTTTTTCCCCTCTGCCCATCCCTCCCCTCCGATTTCCCCCCTTCAGGGGGATTTTCCCTGCCTTTGATTCCAGGGAGCAGATTCTGATGGCGCGTGAGGGCAGCAACTTGCAGATGTTACTGAGCACGTGAGAAGAACATTAGAAGATAAGGACGGCCAGACTGGGTCAGACCAAAGGTCTACTAGCCCAGTGTCCTGTCTGCCAACAGTGACCAGTGTCAGGTGCCCCAGAGGGAATGAAGAGATAGGAATCATCCAGTGACCCATCCCCTGTCGCCCAATTCCCAGTTTCTGACAGACAGAGGCTAGGGACACATCCCTGCCCATCCCGGCTAAGCCACTGATGGACCTGTCCTCCATGAACCCATCTAGTTCCCCTTTGATCACAGGACCCTGCTCAGGAACAGTGAAGTTGCAAGTTCTAATAGGAAACAGCTTCTGATACAAGGGCAGCTCCTCTTCCTCCTCCCCTCCCTTGGGGATGAGCAGCCCCCCCAACTGCCTCTCTGCCCCAGCCTCCTTCAACCCAGTGCCCCGTTCAGCCTCCGCCAACTGTTCCCTTCCCCCCACCGCACCTGGTCACATTCAGCCCCCCGTTGCCCTCTTCAGCCTCCCGCAACTTCCCCGCCCTGCCCTGGCTCCACCACTCTCAGGTTCCCTTCCCCACAACCATCTGTTTCCTTACCATGGGTAACAGGGGCAGAAAATGCTTTTGAAAAAACCTTTTGCAAAGTAAAAATAAAACAAGCCAAGTAACCCCCTCCCTTGCTTTGTGCTGGGTGCCCAGCTGTGGGCTTGTGTGTGTGGCTGGGTGGGTGGGGGTGTTGTTCTGAGCACACTCTGTTCAGGGAAGGGGTGGAGTTGGCCAAAGGGGCAGGTTGAATCTTTAGCAGAGAATTCCTTTCTCCATTCTGTTAGCTAAGCGTTGTTGTTAAATGTAAGCCGACGAATGCAGCATTTGAAGCAATCTGACTATAAATCCCCTGCCCTCTCGGTGGATGTAGTTCTCACAGCCTCTGCTCTTCTGATGTCACCATATGACATGGTGTCTTATTCCCATAGCGTCTTGTATATTAGATAGGAACTAAGTTTATAAGGTAAAAACTGAAGCATAACTCCTTCCCTTCCCCGTTTTGACTTAGGAAAAATAAATCCTGTTCCCTCCCCTAGTCCCAGCCCAGCCCCACCAGAGCTGCTGTGGCCAGGAGACAGCTGCTCTCTCACCTGGCCCTGCTGCTGTGGTGAGAGAGGGCTGGGGGAGTCCTCTCTCCCTGGGACAACCTGCTCCCCAAACCCCTCATTCCAAGCCCCAGCCCAGAGCCTGCACCCCCAGCCGGAGTCCTCAACCCCTGCACCCCAACCCTCTGCCCTAGCCCTGAGCTCCTCATTCCCAGCCCCATCCCAGAGGCCACATCTCCAGCTGGAGTGCTCACCCCCTGCACCCCAACCCTCAGCTCCAGTTCTGAGCCCCTCATTCCTAGACCCATCCCAGAGCCCGCACCCCCAGCCAGAGCGCTCTCCCCCTGCACCCCAACCCTCTGTCCTAGCCCTGAGCCCCTCCACACACACCCCTCCTTGGTAGAGGGAGGGAAGCCAGGGAAAGGGGAAAAAGAAGCAAGAGAAGAGGAGAAAGGAGGGAGGAAAGAGGAAAAGGGAAACCAAAAAGGATAAACCCCAATGTCCCCAGGGATTCCAAGCGTCAAAGTCTTAGGCAGAAAATCAAATTCGGCCACCTTAAGCCAGTGTTTTCTGGGCCTAGAATGCTGCCTGCACCAGGGGGATCAGACTGAACAGGTTCCAAACTTCTCTGGGCCTCTTACCTTGGAAAAGGGAAGTTTGTTTTCAGCACAATCAGTGGTAGGAAAGGAGAAAACTCCACAGCGGTTCCTCCTCATGCTCACATCCGTGAATCCTAATTCTCTCTCAGTCCTCGAGGAGAGACCTCGCGAAGGAGACTTGCGGCAGCAAAGCCGGGGGGGTCTCAGAGACTGGCCTGGCCCTGCACCTGCCCGGCTGATGTCAGGGTCTCTCTGTGAGGTCACCCCCTCCACACCACCTTTGCCCAATAGGCTGAGTTCCTGCAACAGGCCTTTGTGATGCCACTGCCACCCCCACCCCTCCCCTCAAAGCTGATGTCCTGCCCCTGTCCAGCCTCGCTGGGTGTTTGTTTCCCCTGGATCTAGGGTTGCCAACTTTCTGACCCAACAAAACTGACCACCCTTGTCCTGCCCCATCAAGGACGGAATGCAAGGCTGAGTTCACTCACCAACCCCATGAAACATGGCAGTGCCCCAGAGAAAACCGGACCTGCTATTGGAATGAGATGCTGGAGATCTGAATGGGAAAGGGACTGTCTGAATTGTCAAGGTGGGGAACGAAAAACAATCTACAGCAATGTCATTAACACAAACACACTCCAATCCTGCTCCAGCCGGAAGGGAAATGGGCAGGAATTCCTGCTGTCCAGCAATGGACACACTAACAGTCCCGCACAGCAGTGAGTGGGCCGGGGAGGCTGGTCTGAGCAAACAACGTGAAGTGATAATTTCCTGAGAAGAGAATCATAGTGTAGGAAGGCCAATGGCCATCAGGTAGTTGTGGCTGAGGAGTTAAGGTGCTGGACTAGAAATTCCTTGGGGCCTTCCCATGTAGGTTTGAATCCTGCCAACTCTGGCAGTATTGAACTGTTGTCATTGCTGTAGTCTCAGCGTTGGTGCATCCCTAGTGCCAACTGGAGGTAGATCTGGTCTCACTCTCAGGCTGTCTACACTTAAAATTCTCCTGTAGTACTTTGGAGTAGACAGTTGCTACAGTGAGTGGTGAGGTTTTCCTATTGCTCTAGCTGCACTGACAGAACACAGAGACTGAATTCCCACCCCTCCTGCATAGGAGCTGTCAGCAGTTTAATTGTTCTGCAGCCAGCTTCCCATTAGAAATGCTGTTGTGGGACATTCCCAGACCTGGACATTTACCAAGGACAGAATTTGAAGAGCAAACCTGGCTCCTTCCACCAGGAGGGATTGGAGTGTTTTGTCCCTTGTGACGGGTTGGATCACAGAAAGCTCCTTGGGAGCTGCCAACCGATGTGCCAAGACTACTTCTGCCCCTGCTTTCCTGCCCTGGCAGCTCGGGACCCCAGCACCCTCTCTTGTTGAGCCAGACACGCCCGTCTGCTCCAACACAGACCCAGGGTCTGAATTAGGTGTGGCCACCAGCCTCCGTTCCCAGCTACAGGGCCTGGCTTTTGGCTGTATTAAACTGCATTTGTTTTACTAATCCCAGTTTACCAAACCATCCAGGCTGCTCTGTACAACTGCCCGTCATTGGCATTATTTACCACTCCTCCAAGCTGTGCTAGCCACAGACTTTATCAGCCGTGATTTTATATTTACTTCCAGATGGTTAATTACAAAGTTGAATAGTGAGGGGGCTACAGCCAATCCCTGAGGTGCCTCGTTAACAGCTCCCCCATTCAGTGATGATGCCCCATGGACAGGTACAAGATCAGACTTGGGGTCCCCCATCAGGAGAAGGGGAGCAGGGGGATTATTTTACTACTGTTTTATAATGCACCTAATTGTTTTATTCACAGGCTCCACCTACAGTGTCTGTCACTCTTGTACCTGGGCCCTTCTGGGACAATTCTCGTCTCATTTACACTGGAGCCAATCCAAAGTGAATCCAGGCCATCCCTCCCAGCCTGCCCATGACTGCTGTCTGTGGAGATCTAGCCCAGGGAACAGCCTCACTCCGCCATGGTTGGGCTGGTTCCCTGATTTCTTTGCTTCTGTGGAAACACTCCCAATGGCCTTTCCCCTTCCCCATCCTGCACATGCTGCCCTGGCTGGGCAGATCCCGTCTGTCCAGGGCTTGCCCCATCACCTGCCACCTGTGCACTCAGGGGATTCAGAGCTCACCAGTAATCCAACAAATCCCCTTCTTTTATTAGCATTGTGTACAGGCCCCACTCAGGGACCAGCCCCATTGTGCCAGGTGCTGTCCACATACAGAACAAACAGACACTCTCTGTCCCACAGAGCTGCCATCTGCCTGCTTCCCGTCTCCCGGCAGGACCTGCTCTTTGCTACGGCTTGGACCTGCTTCCACTGCTCCCTGGGGGATTGGCAGTTTCACTGGCTCAGGCTGCGCTGCCCCTTGCTGCCTCATCCGAGCCAGCTCAGACACCGCCTGGGGCTCTTCTGAAAGGTCTTTGTGTAAAATCCCAACGATTAGATGTGTCGCTTTGTCCCCCCCATTGTTATTTGTTTGTACTGCCACTGGCTGCACGGCGTCAGTCTGAGCCCGGGGCCCCATTCTGCTAGGCACTGCCCAGCCACACAAAGCTCTCCCTGCCCCAAAGAGCTTCCCCTGAGTGATCGTATCGACCCCACAGGCCTAACGCTCTGCTCCTTCCCACAGGGCCTTCCAACATTGTCAACGTGTTTCTGGGCCTCCGAACCTTTTCATAAAATCACGTCTCTGGGTGAGTTACGGCTTTGCTCCTCCCCCACCCACTGGGAGCGTCCTGAATGCCGCCAAACAGCTGTGTGTTGTGGCAGGCAGAAGGCCCTGGGAGGGAGGGGGCGGAGTGGGTTAGCGGGAGATGGCCTGGAGGGAGGGTAGAGCTTGGCTGCCAGTGGGTGCTAAGCACCCACTAATTTTTCCCCCCCGTGCAGTCAGCACCTATGATCCCC
>NW_027054181.1:0-15000 GCF_011386835.1 Chrysemys picta bellii
TTAGCCAGCCTGCTGGTGAAGATGCTCTTCCCTCTCTTCGTGGAGAGGGGGAGCCCGTCTCTGCCTAGCACTCCTTCTTCTTGGAACACCATCCCATGGTCGAAGAATCAAAGCCTTCTCTCCGACACCACCTGCGTAGCCATTCGTTGACTTCCACGATTCGACGGTCTCTACCCCGGCCTTTTCCTTGCACAGGGAGGATGGACGAGAACACCACTTGTGCCTCAAATCCTTTATCCTTCTTCCCAGAGCCACGTAGTCTGCAGTGATCCGCTCAAGGTCATTCTTGGCAGTATCATTGGTGCCCACGTGGAGAAGCAGGAAGGGGTAGCGATCCGAGGGCTTCATGAGTCTCGGCAGTCTCTCAGTCACATCGTGTATCCTAGCTCCTGGCAAGCAGCAGACCTCTCGGTTTTCCCGGTCGGGGCGGCAGATAGATGACTCAGTCCCCCCTGAGGAGGGAATCCCCGACCACCACCACCCTCCTCCTCCTCTTGGGAGTGGTGGTCGTGGAACCCCCATCCCTAGGACAGTGCATCTTTTGCCTTCCAATTGGTGGAGTCTCCTTCTGCTCCCTTCCCTCAGATGGGTCATCTAGTCCACTCTCCGCATTAGTACCTGTAGAGAGAACATGGAAACGATTGCTCACCTGTATCTCCATTGCTGGTGCATGGACGCTCCTCTTTCTCCTTCTGGAGGTCACATGCTGCCAAACCTCCTCACAATCCTTCTGTCCCTGCTGCGCCTGCTCTGAATCTTCAGAACATTGTGGCCGTAGAAGTATCTCCTGATGTCTGTCCAGGAAATCTTCATTTTCCCTTATGCAACACAGAGTCGACACTCGTTTCTCCAGCCCTCGAACCTTCTCTTCCAACATGGAGACCAGCTTGCACTTTGTACAGACAAAGTCGCTTCTGTCCTGTGGAAGAAAGACAAACATGGCACAACCTGTGCAGGTTACAACAGCTGATCGCTCACCTTCCATATCACCGTCCTCTTAAGAGCTTCCTCAACTGTTGCGGGAACTACTCAGAGAAACCTGCAGATGGAAGCCTCAGTGCGCTCTCCCCACACGAAATCCCAGGCAAACTCCCGCTGTTAGCCTCTGCTGTTCGCCGCTCAGCTGGTTCGCTGCTGACTGCCCTTATATACCAGTCAGGCCCACTCAAGGCCCACCAACACAGCCCCCCTAATGCAGCACTTAGCGTACCTCTTCTTGGACAGCTCCCAGGCAAACTCCCGCTGTTAGCCTCTGCTGTTCGCCGCTCAGCTGGTTCGCTGCTGACTGCCCTTATATACCAGTCAGGCCCACTCAAGGCCCACCAACACACCCCCCAATGCAGCACTTAGCATACCTCCTCTCGGACAGCTCCCAGGCAAACTCCCGCTGTTAGCCTCTGCTGTTCGCCGCTCAGCTGGCGATTGTCGGAGAATTGTCGGAGAATAACAGAGTTCTCACTTTTTGTTTGGGTATAGCAAGTCAGATACTTTATTTTCTTTAACAATTGCATAGAGGGAAAGAGCTAAACAGGTCTCTCTACAGGTAAACAATTACAGCAAACCTTTATACCTTTCATTACAAACAATAATAAGCAACAGCTGCATTTTGTTTATACATAGGCCATTTTAATATCTTATTTTTCTCACTTGTTTTAACTCTAGTCTACATACAATATTTTCTACACATTATCTACACAAGGTCGCAACAACTTCTCACACAGTTCTTTCCCACTCGCCTCACACAATCCTCGCGTCTACAAATCTCACGTTATTAAAGTTACAGTTAGCCTAACTCTTGCTAACAAACTGTCATGCAGTGCAATCCCCTTCCTGTCAGTTCTTTCTCTGCTTCCACAATAGATAAGAAGGTTGTGTGGGGATAGATAGATAGATAGATATGAGGGAGTGTAGGGGGATAGATGGATGGATAGATAGATAGATGATGAGGTGTGTGGGGATAGATAGATAGAGGGGGTGTGTGGGGATAGATAGATAGATCGATAGATAGAGGGGGTGTGTGGGGATAGATAGATAGATAAGATTAGATAGAGGTGGTGTATTGGGAAGAATGGGGAGAAGGTGAGTGTCCAAAAGGACACATAGGTTGATTGATTTACAGCGGGGTCACCGAGATCAGAATCCAGCCCTGACCCCATCGACATCAGTCAATAAATAACCCGGTCCTGGCCCCTGCGCCCCGAGCTACCCCCTGCATCGCTCAGTGACAAATTTCATTGGCTTTCATTTTCAACAAGTAGGAGAAAAATTGATTTTCATATTTTGTGTTTGTTTTAAAGATTTTCTCCTCCCCTGATACAGTCCGTATGTGTAGAGGGGACAATTTTGGGTGATTCCCCTCATTTCCCCACTGATTTGAAAACAATACAAAGGGGTTAGGGAGGTCTGAAAGCCCAAATCCCAGTCCGACAGTTTTCAGTTCATTCTCAGCCCAGGTCCACCCGCCATTGGCCAATTGCACTAGGGGGCCAGGAGGGGGCACCACAAAGGGGGCACCAGTGGGGCACCAGTGGGGGGGTGACAGCAGCAAGCAGGGTCCTGGAGGAATTAGGAGAAGGTGGTGAGTGGGGGAAGGGGGGCTCCCAGTTCAGAGGGGATCCCATCCCCACCCCTACCCTTTTCCCTCTCCCACCACAGATGGCGGAGATGGCAGAGATGAGAGAGAAGGCAAACAGAAAAGCAGTAGAAGCTGCCAGGAGGGAATATGAACAATTTGTGCAGCAGCTGGTGAGTGCAGAGGGGCTGCGGGTCGGGAGTGAGGGGCACCGACAGGACTGACGGGGGGCAGGGCTGGGCTAGCAGGGGGCTGTAGGTTGGAGTTGAGGGGGCTACAGGTGTGTGAGGCAGAAGTTCCCCCTGTGGCTGGGTAATGCTAGTTCCCGTCCCTCATGGACGATCTCGCCCCCCTCCCGGCAGGACCGTGGCCACCAGAGCATGAGCAGCTGTCTGAGAGTGAAGCCCCTGGAGATGAAGCGACGCCAGGAGGGGAAACGCCAGGAGCTGCTGGAGCGCTGCCGGGGGGAGCTGCGGGGCGAGGACCCCCAGAAACAGGCGGCCCTGGAGGAGCTGAAGCAGGAGCTGGACAAGCAGATGGACGAGTTCCTGTCGGCCTACGGGCAGCGCTTTAAAGTGAAGAAGGCCGAGTGGTTGGGCCTGTACATTGGGCCATCGCCAGCTGCCAACTCGCGCCGGGCACGGGCTCCCCCCCACTGGCCCGCGCACCTGCCAATCAGCAAACGGCTCCGGCCCATTGGCTGCCCCTTCAGGAGATGGGACGGGGGAAGCAAGAGATTCTGGGACTTGTAGTTTTATGTACCCAGTGGAGGAGAAGGGGGAGCTGTGGCGCTTATGGGGGGGGTCTAGTGGTTGGACCAGAGCCCTGGGGTAGCAGGGGGCTCCGGGGGCTATTTAAAGTGCCGGGGCTCCAGCTACCTCTGCTGCCTCGGTCCTCTAAATAGCCGCGAGAGCCCCGCAGCTTCCCCAGGGCTCCGGCAACTATTTAAAGGGCCAAGGTGGTAGAAGCAGGGGGGCCCCTGCCCTACCTGCAGCCAGCCCCTGCTGCACCCCCTGCCCTGCCTCCAGCCCCGCACCCCCTGCCCCCACCAGCCCATCTCCAGCCAGCCCCTGCCTGCAGCCAGCCCGGCACCCGCTGCCTGCAGCCAGCCCCTGCTGCACCCCCTGCAACAGCGAGAATGATTCACCACAGGAACAAGCTACCAAGGAAAGTGGTGAATTCGCCCTCTCTTGCTGTCATTTAATGAAGACTAGATGCCTTTCTGGAATGTGTTTGCCCCCAAAGTAGCTATGGTGTCATACAGGAGGCCTGTGACATGCAGGGGGTCAGATTACATGCTCTAATGGTCTCTTCTGGCCATCAAGTCTACTAATTTCTGAAAAACTGAGTGTAGCATTGGGAGCAGCGTCTGAGGTTTTACTGTCTAGTCGGCTTGCTTCCTAGAATGAACACGCCTTGAGTGGGGTGATCCACAGGGAGTAGCTCAAAGCTCCCAGGTGCCTGGCCAGGGGCAGGACATTAGCACAGCAAGGGAGGGGCGTGGCAGTGACATCACAAAGGCCTTTTGCAGGACCTCAGACTATTGGTCAAAGGTGGTGACCTCACAGAGAGATGCTGACATCAGCCAGGCAGGACAGAGGCGAGTGGCCCGGGAAACCTCAGAGACTCCTGTGGCTTTGCTTCAGCAAGTCTCTGTCTCGAGGTCTCTCTTTGAGGACTGAGAGAACATTCGAGTTCACGTACGTGAGCGGCAGGAGGAACCTCTGTTGAGTTTTCTCCTTCCCTTTTAGTGATTTGTACTAGAAAGCAGACGTCCCTGTGTAGAAGGTAAGAGCCTCCTCGAGGTTTGAAACCTGTTCAGTCTGATCCATCGGGTGAGAGTTGAATTCTAGGCATGGAAAACACGAGCCTAAGGAGGCAGAATTTTATTCCGCACCTGGGATTTTGTCCCTTAGAATCACTGGGGACATTGGGGTTTGTCCTTTTTGTTTCACCTTTTCCTCCAGCCCTCCCTCCTTTCTTTTCTTCTCTTGCTTCTTTTGTCCTTTCCCCTGTTCCCCTCCCCAACACCAGGGTGTGTGTGTTTGTGTGTCGCGGGGGAGTGCTCTGCAGCTCCCACGGTGGGAGGTCCACCCGAAAATGTGGGGCTGAAATAGTGCCCCGGCAGTGATCCCCACCAGTAGCGTAGCTAAGGGCGGTGCAGGGGAAGCAGCCACTTCCCCTCAGCACATTTTCCAAAAGTGGCGCCTTAGTCAGGGGTTACCATGGCGCCAGCGGGCGGGGCCCACGCTCTGCTCTGAAGCTTGGCCTTCCCTGTCAGGCGCTGACCTCCTGCACGCAAATTCAAGATCCGATGGTTAGTTTGAAAATCAGGGTTCTTGGGTCCTATTCCCAACTCTGCCACTGACTGGCTGTGTGACCTAAGACAAGTCAATTCTCCTTTCTCAACCTTAGCTTCTCCCTCTTTCAAGTAGGGATAATAATGATCCGCTCCTACTTACCTCACAGTGGGTGGAGGATGGAGATCCATTGGAGAGTGTCACTAGGAGGAGTGCATAATATGAGGTGTCCTATCACATTTACTCAGATCAGAGTGTGACATAATAGAATAGCTGAAATAGTTGATTTTATTTGTATTTTTTTATTTTGAAATTGATAAGAGCAGCAACTACTTAGCTCAGACTGAAGCATCTTATCTAATTTTCGAGATCTAAGTGTCTCCTCTTGGTGTGCGAGGAGACAATTTAACACACTGTGACAAACAGGAGATGCTTTTGTTTTGCAAGAAAATCTTTTTGCAAAGAACTTTCATCCCACTTGTTATGAGTTCAAGAAACAAACTGGTTTAGTCTGAATGGGATTTTCTGACAGAAACGGTTTCAATGAAATTTCCCCACCATCTTGATTCCAGGGCTCTATCCCTGCCCAGGGGTGAAAGGAACTTAAAGGATTTACCATTACGCCGGAGTCCTGAGCGGGGGTGTAGCCTCAACCGGAAGAGGTGGGGCCTTTCAAGATTTAAAGGCCCAGGGGCTCCGGCTGTGGCTGGGAGCCCCAGGGCCTTTAAATCACCCCGGAGCTACCAGTTGCAGAGGCGGCTGGGAGCCGCGGGGTTCAAGGGCGAATTAAAGGGCCCGGGGCTCCAGCCACCGCGGAGCTCTGGGCCCTTTAAATCACCGCGGGAGACCGGCTGCCGGAGCTCCAGCGGCGCTTTAAAGGGCCCAGGGCTCCCCACAGCGGCTGGAGCCCTGGGCCCTTTAAATCTCCGCCGCGGAAGCCGGTCCAGTCCGGCATGGCGTACTGGCTCTTGCCGCTCCGCTGTACCGGACCGGACTGGTTTACTTTCCCCTCTGCCGTGCTTCTGGGCTGTTTGTTGTCCATTAGAACAGGAGTCAGGACTGGTGGCTTCTCTTTCTGGCTCTGCCACCGCCTTGCTGTCTAGGCGCGGTGCTCGGCAGGGGCTGGGGCCGGGGGCGCGGGGCCGGGGGCCGGCGCGGTGCTGGGCCGACGGTGCAGACACTTGGCTGGGGGCTGGCGCGGTGCTCAGCCGGGAGCCATGCCGGGGGCCGGTGTGGTGCTCGGCCGGGGGCCGGCGCGGAGCTGGGCCGGCGGTGCGAGCACTTGGCTGGGGGCCAGCGCGGTGCTCGGCCGGGGGCCGGCGCGGAGCTATGCCGGCGGTTCGGGCACTTGGCTGGGGGCCAGCACGGTGCTCGGCCGGGGGCCGGGCCGGGGGCGCGGGCACTTGGCCAGGGGCCGGTGCGGTGCTGGGCCGGTGCCGGCGCGGTGCTGGGCTGGGGGCCGTGCCGGGGGCGCGGGGCCGGGGGCCGGCGCGGTGCTGGGCCGACGGTGCAGACACTTGGCTGGGGGCTGGCGCGGTGCTCAGCCGGGAGCCATGCCGGGGGCCGGTGTGGTGCTCGGCCGGGAGCCGTGCCGGGGGCCGGTGCGGTGCTGGCCGGGGGACCGGTGCGGTGCTCGGCCGGGGGCGGGGGCACTTGGCCCGGGGGCCGGCGTGGTGTTCGGCCGGAGCTGGGGCCGGGTGCGCAGGCACTTGGCCGGGGGCCGGGGGCCGGTGCCGGCGCGGTGCTCGGCCAGGGGCCGGCGCGGTGCTGGGCCAGCGGTGTGGACACTTGGCTGGGGGCTGGCGCGGTGCTCGGCAGGGAGCCGTGCCGGGGGCTGGCGCGGTGCACGGCCGGGGGCCAGTGCGGTGCTGCGCTGGGGGCCGTGCCGGGGGCGCGGGGCCGGGGGGCCGGCGCGGTGCTGGGCCGGCGGTGTGGACACTTGGCTGGGGCCTGGCGCGGTGCTCGGCAGGGAGCCGTGCCGGGGGCTGGCGCGGTGCTTGGCCGGGGGCCAGCGCGATGCTGCACCGGGGGCCGGGGCCGGCGTGGTTCTTGGCCGAGCAATTCTCCCAGCACTTTCCAATAGTGGGAAAGTATGAAATCCCCGTTTGACTGCTGGGGACAGAGCCAGAGAGCGGGGAGCAACTTGCCCAAAGTCCCACAGGAAAAGGAAAACAACCAGCAGTGGAACCAACAGGAAACCCAGCAATGGAACTCTGGAGTCCTGGTTCTCAGTCCCCTGGTCCAGTCACTCCAGCGGAGCACACTCCCTCTCAAAGCCGGGGGAGTGGACATGGGGGCCTGGTTGTAATTGCCAGCTGTGGGAGGGAGTGTGCAGCAGTGGTTAGCGAAGGGGCCTGGAAAGAAGGCCTGCTGGGTCCCATCCATTCTTCTGACACTTGGTGTGACCCTGTGCCAGTAGCTTCCCCTCCCAGGCCTGGTTCTCATCAGTGGGGTTGGGGTCGCAGTCCCGACAGCCCAGGGGGGTTGGGAGGCTCCAGGAAGGTGTGTAAAGTGCAGGGATGTCGGGATCCCGGAGGCGCTGTCACCCCTGCACTAGGGCGGTGTTCTGCACCCCCTGCTGCTGGCCGAGTTTCTCTGTCCCTTGGCAATAAGACAGACTCTTGTTTTCACAGCCAGCCGATCGCCCCGTGCCATCACCCTGCCTGCTTCCTGGGCAGGGACCTCCTCAGCTCACCACCACCCTCTCCAGCCTGCCTTGGGCTTGGAGAGTGAGGAGAAGGGCGAGGGACGACCCTGAACATCCTCCAACCATCTCTCCGTCACCAGAGCAAGTGAGTGGCATTAGGGTTCCTCGGGGGCGTCCCCTGTCTGTCTGGGGAGAGGCAGAAAGAGGGGGAGAGAATCTCTCCCAAAGGAGATTGGATTTGCAAACAGCCCCCAGGACCCCCTCGCTCTCAGACCGGGAAAGGGCTTCTCCAGAGCCGTCTCCAGTGTGTTTGGCAAGGTCCCAGCAATGGGGCTCCCAGCCCTTCCCTTGTGGGAGACTGTTCCCCAGGCTGAGAGTCTGTGAGCTGGGCCAGACCCAGTGAGCTGCTGAGCATGGAAATCAATGGGAACCGAGGGGGCCCTGGCCTTGCTATGCCTAGGGACTTTGAAGTGGGGAATGGTTTCCCAGGAGAAGTCCAGACTCCTGGGTTCAGGGCCAGGTTTAGCAAGTGCGGGGCCCGATTCCTGGGGCGGCACTTCGGATTGCTGGCTGGGGGAGGTGGCCCCGCGGGGCTGCCACACTCTGGACGGCGCTCTGGCCAGGAATGCAGCGCCACGGGGCTTGCCGCGGTCCGGCCGGCGGTCTGGCCGGGGTCGTGGAGCTGCAGGGCTGTTGCGGTCCGGCTGGGGCTGCGGGGCCACGGGGCTGGCCGGAGCTGCAGCCAGGGTCGCAGGGCCATGGGGCAGCCATGTTCTGGCCGGAGCTCCAGCCGGGCTCGCGGAGCTGCCGTGCTCCGCCGGAGCTCCAGCCGGGGTCACGGGGTCACAGGGCTGCCGCGCTCCGGCCTGGGTCGCGGGGCCACGGGGCTGCCACGCTCCGCCGGAGCTCCAGCCAGGAGAGTGGGGCCGCGGGGCTGCCGCGCTCCGGCCGGCGCTCTGGCCAGGGGAGCGGGGCCCCTGAAGACGAATGCCGCTGGGGTGAGTGCGAGAGGCCCTCTTATGCACGGGGCCCAATTCTGGGGAATCGGGCAAATCGGCCTAAAGCCTGCCCTGCCTGGGTTCTGTTCCTTCTCTAGCCTGGGCGGAGGGTGGGGGGGTGTGAGTGTGGTCTGGGGTGGCAGGAGGGAGCTGCTTGTCCAAAGTGACCAGTGTCTTTGTGACTGACCCCAGTGTTCGAAAAGGACGAGACTCCCCAGTTCTTGCAGCCCCAGCGATGACGAGGGGGAGCGTTGAGGGGGAGCAGATCATACAATGAACTCCTGCCAGTGCGGGTAGCTTGCCCTCCCTGCACCCCTGTGGGGGGAGCAGGAGCTGCTCTGGCTGGGGCAGGGATGGGGAGGGACCAAACAGGCTGGTTAGTGAGAGGCTGCCTTGACCCCAGACTCATGCCTGCTTCCCACTGGGTTCCAGGATGGCCAGGCTCCTGAGGATGTTCGGGAAGAAGGCTGTGCAGGTGGCCCCAGAGCCTGAGGGAAGCAGACAACATCTTCCCCAGGAGCGAAGCGGCCTCTCCGTCCCCGCTGGAGGGGAAGAAGCTTCCGGCCACGCCAGGAGGTGGAAGCGCCCAGCCTTCTGGCGGAGGAAACCCACTCCCGGCACAGGCGCCGAGGTGGGAGCATCACCTCCCAGGCCAAAATGGAGCTGGGCCAGGCTGCGGCTGGGCAGGCAGGACCCAGCCCAGGGGCGGAACCGGGCAGGGTGGCTCTGGGGCTTGTTGTTGTGTGGGCAGCAGCGGCCCCAGGCGCCCAGCCCCAACTTCCAACAGGGGCCATCGCCCTGCCCGGTCAGTGAGGACCTTCCAGCCTCCTCAGGGCAGGAGGTGGAGGATCCCTCTGCCAGCCCCAGCAGCTCGGGCCGCTCCCCATCCGACAGCAGCAGCGCCTGCGACTCGGCTAGCAGCGTGGCCGACGGACGCTTCTGCTTTGTTCTAGGTGAGGATCCAGGCTGGGCTCGGGGAGGGGTGAGGAGGGGGCTGTGAACACCCTGGGCCCAGGCCCTCAAGCAGTGCTATGGGGGCGGGTCTCCAGCCCAGGTGTCTGGCCTGAGCCATGTGAACTCCACGGACACTAGATGCTGCCACTTTGGTCCTTGGTGCTCCATTGGGCGGGGCTGGGGGGAGGCACCTCCAAGGGAGTCCAGGACAGTGGGGAGGATCTCTTTGCTATGGGCTCCTGAAGGAGTTGGGGGCTGATGCCATCACTGAGAGGGGGGAGTGTGGGGCCCAATCTGCCCTATGTCCCGGAGGTGGGAAGGGGACACATTGTCCCACCATGCCCCTGTCCTTCCCCCGAGTGGCAGCAGCAGTCACCTTGTCCCCTTCTCTCCCTGGTGCAGCGTCCGCCAGGGACTCCGAGGACGACGAGGAGAAAGAAGACCGGGTAGACTTGGTAACAGAGGAGGCTGCTCTCATGAACATCCGAGAGCAGCTCCATGCCCGAGAAAAGGTACAAACGTTCCCCAGCTGTGCTGGAACTGAGATTGTCCTGCTCCTTCCCAGCATCCCGACCCCCTGCAGAAGGTCTTGGCTCTAATGGGGACCTTTCTCCTTCATGATCTGGGACCCCCAAGATGGGGGTGTTTGTCACACACCAGCCGGGGTCTCCTCCCCCCACAGGCACTGTCCCAGTTCCTGACCCTGATTGTGGAGGAGTCGTGGGTGATTTGAACAATAGGCAGGTCCCCACTATCCCCCATTCAGGCCTATGTCCTGCAGCTGGTGTGGCTGGGGCAGGGAGGTCCCTGGCTAACTGGCTCTCTCTCCCCTAACCCCACTCCTGGTGGGCGCAGGACGAGGCGCAGCAGCTCGAGTTCCTGCACGCCATCTACCCCGCGTGCCTCGCTGCCCAGCAGAGAGGGGACTACACAATGGAGCCACACTGCTCGAAGGCGGCTGTGGTGGAGAGGATTGTGGTGAGTAAGACACGGCGCCCGGGAGCTGGAGGGTGGACAGAGACATGGGAGGGGCAGGGGTCTCCCCGGGCCGAGGGTTGGGGGATGGCTGGTGCTGGAGGGCAGCTGAGGGCAGGGATTGCTGGGGCTGAAGATTGGGGAGAGGAGACGGGAGAACTAGTGGGCAGGAATCGGAGGAGCGGGAGGCAGCTGGGGGGATCCTGCTGGCTGTGTAATCTCCTCCTTGGGGAGTGTCAGTGAGGCCCGAATCTCACCCGCTCCTTTGTCTCCTTTGCGTCTCACAGGAGCTCATTGAGGAGATTCCTCCTAACTCTCCACCTGACGCCGTCCTGGCCAACTCCCTCATTGCTGTGGCCAACCTCAGGTACCGAGACCCTCCCGCCCGGTTCTCCTAACCCCGGTGCTGCTCAGGCCCATGGCTGGGAGTCACTGCCCCTCCCACTCCCAGCTCACCCCTCAAGGGGGGCTCCTCTGGCAGAGGTGGCAGGAAGGGTCACTCCCTCTCCTGGCTGCTCTTTTCTTTTCACTCCAGTCACATTGCAATGGCTTTGGGGAGAGGCTGACTCCCAGGATCAGATACAGGAGAGGCAGCAGGGTCCAGGGAACAGGCGCCATTCCTGCCCTGCCACTGTCGGTCTGGGAAACCTTGGCCTTATCATTCCCTGGCTCAGTGCCTCAGTTGCCATTCTCGCCAGCCTCTGCCTATTTCCCTGCAGTTTCACGTCCGTGTTGGTGCCAGTCCCACCCCCGCACTGCACAGTCTAATACCGGCTCCTCTCTCTTGCCAGCACCATAACACCTGCCCTGGAGCCGGAGCTGGAGACCCACCTCCTCCGAGCCACTCTGCACGCCGTCTTCACCCTGGGCACGCAGACGGACATCAACCAAGTCCAGGTAGATCAGCCAGCTGTTATCCTGCCCGAATCCTTGCTAATTGCCTGCAGTGGGATGTGAATGAGAGAGGCCAGGATATGTGTTTGGGGGTCTCACCAGTGCTTCCCAGAGACCCCTCTTCCCATCCTGTGGCAGGTGTAGCCCCACTTTCCCTAACTCTGACCCATGGCTCTCCCTTGCTTTGCAGGATCTGCATAGGGTCATACCAGACCTCCTGGACGCCATGCTGGGGAACCTGCTGGCAAAGACCCCAGACACGGACAAGCTCCACTACATCTTGCAGGTGAGTCTGGTGAGAGGGTGGGGGCAATTTTACCTTAACTCTTAGATCCATTTTCCAGTCTGTCCTCCTAGCTGGGCCCCCAGTGGCCATCCTTGGTCAGGGCAGTCAGTGCAATGCAGGGTCAGGCCTTTCCTCCTTGAAGGACAGAGGAAGGAGCTGGGACTTCAAGCCAGAGCTCTGCCTGCTTGTGTTGAGCACTGACCACAGGGCCCCCGGCTGGCTTGAGGAGTGAGAGTCTGAACCCCTCCTGGGAGATCCAGAAGATGGTCCTCAGAGAAGAGCCACAGCCTCATTCCTGGAGAAACAGGAGGGCCCCAGAGAATCAGCCCTTGTCTCTGACGGGCCCCGAGATTCCTGGGGGGATTGTGCTCACACTCAGTCCCTTCACCCAGCCAAGGACTTGAGAGCCAGGGAGGGGGGAGGGGTCTGTCTCCTTCCTGGGGAGCTGTTCAGGAATCAGGTGTTCAGGGAGGATGGGACCAGCCCCAACACTGAGCATTGTCCCAATCTAGAGAGACAATGACAAGTTGTGACCTGCAGGATACAAGCATCGTCCTGGGGGCAAGAGTCCCCTTCTAAAGCTCTGCAGTCAATGAATCTGATATTCCACCCTCACCGCATGCAATGTCTCAGCCCCCTTGGGATGGGGGGGGCCATTAGCACTACACATGCACCCCCTCATCAATCCTGAGCTGCCTCCTTTCCCCACAGCACATTAACTACTGGACCGTGTCCAGGGTGCCACGAGAGAGAGCCAGGGCCATCAGGAGCAGCGCAGCCCTGCTCACGTCCGTCATCTCCCTCCCTGACTTTGACGTAAGTGGCCTCTGAGCCCAGCTTCCTGACTCCAGGCGTAGGTGGGCTGGATCCAACGGGCTGGAGGATCTGCTGCTGCAGGGGCTGTGGGCTAGGAGTGTTCCTCTTGGGGAGGCAGAGTCAGAGCAGAGAATGAGCCTGGCTTGAGACAAGTTCTTCTTGTCCTGGTTAAGTGAAGACTCTCGCTTGTAAGGAGACCATGCTCCAGGTTCTTGCCTTCTTGTCATCCTGGAGCAGCTGGGGAAGCAAATCCTCCTGGAGGGCCCTGCCCACATCCCTGTTCTCCGGGCTCCCTTGCGGGCAGAGATAACTAAGGATCCAGCTCTAGCTCCTGTCCTCTAGCATCTCCTGCAGAGGGGTTGAGGGGAAGGAGAGTCCTGGCCCAGGCGGGGACTGGGAGCTGACAGGAAAATGCTGATGGAGTCCCCTCTCCCTCTCCCTTCCATTAGAACTCAGCCGAATTCCCCAGGATGGGCCACCACGTGGCACAGCTGGCTCTGTTCGTAGGTGACCCAGACGAGGACATCAGCCAGCAGGCCAGGGAGGGGGTTTACCGGCTCTACCAGCTCCTGCTGCGCCAGAGGGGTAAGGAACCCGGCTAGACGAGTGAGACTGGGACCCCAGCCAATTTCTCTCCGAGTGACCCCGGCTGGCGGATCAGTCTCTCTCTATCTCTTTCTGTGTTCTCCACTACCCCCGCAGTTCTGTTGGGCTCTGCCCACTGTGCAGCCACATATGGGATTGGAAGGACACAAGCCCTGCAACCAGAATGACCAATGTGTATGTGTCTCTCTCTTTCCCAGACCTGAACATCCATGAGGTCGAATACCTTTGGTGCTGGGACTGGCACCAGGACAACAGGCTCCTCGGCTATAAGAACACAGCCAGGGTGGGGGAGGTAAGGACGCTCTGCCAGGGCATGGCACAGCTCTGCAGGGCAGGTGACTGCCTCCTGGAGCCACGCAACAGAGTTGCCGTTCTAGGCCAGGATTTGGAGCCTGGTTCAGGGCAATCTGCTGAAGCCTCACATCTGGTTGGTTTCAGGTTTTTGCCAAATTGTTCTCGGAGGGGCAGAGAAGCTTCTTCCTGCAGACAACAGTGCTGGCCATGCACGACCCCCAGCTGCGTGTCAGCCAGGCTGGGCTGCTCCTCACTTACTCCCTCCTGGGGCAAGCCGAGCAGCTGATGGGGAGCAAGGTGAGCAGCTGCATTAGACTCAGGAGATTGGGGCGGGGCCCAGGCCTCATTCCCATCCTCTGGCCATTCGCCGGCCTGGCAGCAAGGCGACCGGTGGGGAATGAGAGTGAGAGCAGGTGCTCCTGGGAAGGGAGATGAATTCACCTCCATGAGCAGGAGGGAGCCAGCTTGTTCCCGGAGCAGCTCCAGCCCAGCTCGTTAGCAAGGCTAATGATTGACAAGCATTGCCTCAGCACGGACTTCTGTTCTTGGGAAGGGCAGCAGAGTCCTCTACGTGCCCTCTGCGTGCCTCTCCTGTCACCCGTGCCACCACCCAGAGTTGTTCCCATCACTGGCAGCCTGGGAGGCCAAGGACTGAGGGGTGATGGCGACTGAGCGGGCAGTTCTGAGGCACATGGGCGGGGGAAGCTCGTCCTGCTGCCGGCAGGGCTGGACTCGCTCTAGAGAGAACGGGAGGATTCAGTCAGCAGGGGCTGCTGATCTGCCCCATTCACCAGGGCTGCCATCCTGCGGCTTCAGCCTCAGTGGCTGGGATGACTTGGGGAAAGGTCTCAAGCTGCCCACATCCCACTTCACTGCTGCCAGAATCCCTCCGCCCCCCGCCCCGCTAGAGCCCCCTCCCTGCCCAACCTGGGTGGGGGTGGAGGAGAGGGGTCAGAGAACTTGAGCTGTGGATTGGAGGTGGAACAGCTGTCAGGGGCACTGGCTGGGAGGTGGCAGGAGCTCCCCCTACAAGGAGGTTGTTGGCACTGGAGGTCCCTTGAAAGGAAAACAAGACTCCATTCTGGGGGTCAGGAGGGGGACTTCATCCCTCAGAGGTGCGCGGGTGCTGGGTGGAATTGCTGCTGGTCCCAGGTGCCCTTAATTCCCCCTGATTCCACGGGGGCATCTGAGTCTCTGACAGGTCCTCGTTCCCTTGCAGCAGGAGGTCGTCACGGCCAACATAATGAATCAACTTCACATCATCCGGCACTTGCGCCAAGTGCCGGAGGCGCTGCAGGAATTCTGCCTCCAAGGCCACCAGCAACTCCTACTCCCTCTAAACGGGGAGTGTAGTGAGACTGAGTGGCCTCCCTCCGAGCAGGAGAGCGAGGGCCCCTCTACACGCCCCTTGGAGGGCAGAGCCTATATCACCCCACCCACCTTGCCTGTTGGCTGGCCACCGGGGCCTCTGGTAGACGCTGTTGCAACTGAGCGGCCTCCCTCCGAGCAGGAGAGCGAGGGCCCCTCTACACGCCCCTTGGATGGCAGAGCCTATATCGCCCCACCCCCCTCGCCTGTTGGCTGGCCACCGGGGCCTCTGGTAGACGCTGTTGCAACTGAGCGGCCTCCCTCCGAGCGGGAGAGCGAGGGCTGCCCTA
>NW_027054182.1:0-15000 GCF_011386835.1 Chrysemys picta bellii
CATCAGAGGCTGCTCCCAATGCTACACTCGGTTTCTCAGAAATGAGTAGACTTTATGGCTGGAAGAGACAGTTAGAGCGTCTAATCTGACCCCTTGCATATCACAGGCCTCCTGTCTACCACAATAGCTAATTTGGGGGCAAACACATTCCGGAAAGGCATCTAGTCTTTATTAATGACATCAAGAGATGGAGAATCCACCACTTTCCTTGGTAGCTTCTTCCTGTGTTCAATCATCCTCGCTGTTGAATATTTGTGCCTTATTTGTCATAGGAATTTGTCTCTTTTCACCTTCCAGCCATTGGGTCCTGTTCTGCCTTTCTGTGCTAGACTAGAGAGCCCTTTAATACCCAGTATTTTCTCTCCATTAAGGCACTTCAACACTTCAATGAAGTCCCCTTCAATCTTCTTTTGATAAGCTAAACAGGTTGAGCTCTTTCAATAGCTCACTAGAAGGCATTTTTCTCCAGCCCTCAGAACATTTGATGGCTCTTTGATGCCCCAGCTCCAATTTCTAGGACCATCTTTTTCAAAGGAGGACACCAACACTGGAGGCAGTATTCCAATAGCAGTCTCACTGCTGCTGTGTCACCTCCCTATCCTACTCAGGGCTCTGCTCCTACGTCTAATGATGGCTTTAGCCCTGTTCACCACAGCATCACACTGGGAGCTCATGTTGAGTGGCTTCTCCACTCTGGCCCCTAAATCCTTTTCAGAGTCACTGCTTTCCGGGATACACGTCCCCATTCTGGAGGTGTGGCCGGCGTGCCTTGTTGCCACGTATAGGACCTTGCATTGGGCTCTGCTCAAACTTGTTTTCTTTGAATGGGTCCAGCTGGCCGAATGAGCCAGATCACTCTGTATCACTGCCCTCTCCCCATCAGGAATTACCACTCTGCCTGTATTTTGTCACCCCCCAATCTTATCCGCAGTGATTGTATGTTTTCTCCCAATTCATTGATAACAATTATTTTAAAAAATTAGTCCTTGAGAGCTTCTTCAGACCCTTAGTACCCAGGACCTGCTCCCCACAGCACAGTGAGAAATGCTGTCCAGCCCTGCTGGTACATAGGGGATAAGCACAGAACAAACGTACCTTTAGGAGCTGTGTTATCCATAGGCTCTGAACAACATGTGGGGGTCAGCAGATTACAAACGCACGACAGACCTGTAGTGTAGACAGGTCCCAACTGTGTCTCGGTTTCCCACCCTGTAAAATGGGGAGAACAAACAAAACCTTGATTAGCTCCATTTTATAGCTGGGGAAACCGAGGCACCCAGCGGTGCAGGGACTCGCTCATGGTCCCAAAGCCAGGAATAGAAAACAGCAGATCTGATAGCCAGGCCTGGGACCTAACCCTGGTTTTCCTGGCCTTGCTGCTCTAAGTTTAGTCACAGCCTCCATGTCTTTTCCCCCGTGTCCCTTAACCCCACGTCACTGCAGAAGAGAGATTTTCTGGTAGCCAGCTGGCTCTCCTGCATGTGGATGTCGTTCCAAAAGACGTGCTCTGGCTCAGTCCCATGCTATGGTTGGCTGAAGGAACCACTTGGTCACATTCTAGCCCTGAGTTATACAGGAGGGGCGACTAGATGCACATAATGGTCCTTTCTGACCTGAACCTCTATCAATCGCTACATTTTCTGCTGCTAGGAAGAGAACTCTGGACCTATTTTCTCTCATTCACTTTCAGTCGGAATAATTTCAATCCAGGCCAAAGGATTTCCTCTTCCATTGTGTCTTCAGCACCTTTGGGAGCAACCAGTTACTGTTACCCACAGGTTACCAGTTTCAACCTGTCCCAGGGTGAGATGGCCAGGAAAGGGGTTGGAGCTCAACTGCACCTGGCCCAGGTGATGCAGGTCCCTAGGGTGAAGGGAATAAGTGTGGGGGTCACGTGACAAGACGCAGCCTGTGACTAGGACCCAGGCCTGCTGAGAGATAGAAGGGCAGCCTGTACTCAGCCAGGAGAGAGACCCCAAGGGAAGCAGGCATGGGAGGGGCTTGGAGCGTCCTTTAAAGGTGAGGGACAAGCTGGGAAGGGGCCAGGCTGAGCACTAAGGACAAGGCCCTAGGAGGGAAAGATAGGGCAGTTTAGGAGATGGGACAGATAGTCCAGTTGGTTTCGGCTCCCAGGACCAGACACCCAGAGGTGAAGGTGATTGTCGGGGCTTCTGTCCTTCTTCCCCAGTGTAGATTTGATAGTGGAGAAGACTGATGCCGTAAGGGGGAAGTGAGTTATCCCAAGGTCACCCAGTGAGTTTATATCACAAATGCATACTCGGAAGGATCCAATAGAAACATGGATTTTCCAGTCTCTTCTTTCTAGGAGTCCCCAGGGCTAAGGTAAAACCCCTGCTGCCCCTCCCCATTCTGCTCACCTCCAAGATGTGCTGGAGTTTGTCTGTGCTGGGGGGTGCTGTCAGCAGGATCGAGAGCTCGTCATCCATGTTCTCTGGGCAGGCCTTGCTCAGAGCCTGCCAGCGGAGGGAGACCAGGGGTCAGGAGCCTGCATTAGCACCGGTGTGCCATTGACCAAGAGCTGGCTGAGGTAAGCGCCGCCTGGCCGGAGCTCGCACCCAGAAACCCTGCCCCAGGTCGGAACCCCCTCCCACACCCAAATTACCTCCCAGACCTCACACCCAGCACCCCAACCCCCTGCCCCAGGTCAGAACCCCCTCCTGGGGCTGTGAGTGCCTCCCCCCCCGCCCCCCGGACAGCCCCTCCCCCGAGCTCTGAGTGCCCCTGGCCAGTCCCTCCCCTCAGCCCCCCCCACTTCCTGGGGCTCTGAGTGCCCTCAGCCAGTCCCCCTCCCACACCCCGGGGCTGAGTGACCTTGGCCAACCCCCGTCCCTTCAGGAGGAACTCCCAGTACCCACCCAGCCCCCACACCTCAGGGTTCCCCTCCCTGCGGCGCTGTGGCCATACCCCCACCAGGGCCGGCTTTAGGCCAATTCAACCAATTCCCCTGAATCGGGCCCCGGGCCCAAGCCCCGGTACGGTGTACCGGCAAGAGCCGGTGCGCTGTACCAGGGTGGCTCGGCTTCCCCAGGGGGCAATTTAAAGGACCTAGGGCTCCCAGCAGGGGCCGGAGCCCCAGGCCCTTTAAGTTGCCACCAGACCCCCACTGCTGGAGCCCTGGGGTAGGGCTGCGGGGCTCTGGGGGCTATTTAAAAAGTCCAGGGCTCCCGCTGCCTCTACCAACCCGGCCCTTTAAATAGCCACTGGAGCCCCGCTGCTTCCCCAGGGCTCCCGCGGCTATTTAAAGGGCCGGGGCGGTAGAAGCAGGGGAGCCCTGGGCCCTTTAAATAGCCCCCAGAGCCCTGGGATAGCGGGGGGCTCGGGGGCTATTTAAAGGGCCGGGGCTCCAGCTGCCTCTGCTGCACCCCGTCCCCGCACCAGCCCGCACCCCCTGCCCTGCCCGCAGCCAGCCCCGTCTCCAGCCAGCCCTGCACCCCCTGTCCGCAGCCAGCCCCTGCTGCACCCTTGCCCTACCTCCAGCCCTGCCCCCCCTGTTCTGCCCGCACCAGCCCTGCCCCCCTGCCCTGCCTGCAGCCAGCCCTGCACCCCCTGCCCACAGCCAGCCTCTGCCGCACCCCCTGCCCTGTCTCCAGGCAACCCCTGCCGCACCCCCCTGCGGCCCTGCCCAAAGCCAGCCAGCCCCACACACCCCTGTCTCCAGCCAGCCCCGCACCCCTTGCCCTGCCTGCAGCCAGACCCTACCTCCAGTGAGCCCCTGCCCTGCCTCCAGCCAGCCCCATGTCCACTGGTGCCCTGCAGTTCCCAGGGCAGTAACCCTGCACCCCTGCTTCAATGAGGGGGGCAGGGAGCAGCTGGGACCCACACATGTGCACACCACTAGGGTGACCAGACAGCAAGTGTGAAAAATCGGGACAGGGGGTGTGGGATAATAGGATCCTATAAGAAAAAGACCCAAAAATCGGGACTGTCCCTATAAAATCAGGACATCTGGTCACCCTAGCACACCCCCAGGGCGTGGCGGAGACCCAGACATGTGAAACGGAGCTCATTAATAACCGATCAACAGCATATATGATGCAATGTACAGAATATATAATTTTATTATTTATATAGTTATGGAAAGTAAATAATACATGGAAGAAATGAAAGGCTTTTTTTTACATTATTTTGTTTGTTAGTCATCCCTGCCGGGGCCCCGCCAAAAATGTTCGAATTGGGCCCCGCCCTTCCTAAAGCCGGCCCTGCTGGAGAGAACAGGAGGATTCAGTCAGCAGGGGCTGCCGATCCGTCCCATTCATCAGGGCTGCCATCCTGCGGCTTCAGCATTAGTGGCTGGGGTGACTTGGGGAAAGGTCTCAACCTCCCCACATCCCACTTCACTGCTGCCAGAATCCCTCCTCTCCCCCCCGCTACAGTCCCCCCCCCACCCAACCTGGGTGGGGCTGGAGGAGCGGGGTCTGAGAACTTGAGCTGTGGATTGGAGGTGGAACAGCTGTCAGGGGCACTGACGGGGAAGTGGCAGGAGCTCCCCGTACAAGGAGGGGGGTTGCCACTGGAGGTCACTAGGAAGGACAACAAGACTCCATCCTGGGGGTCAGGAGGGGGGAATCCATCCCTCAGAGGTGGGCAGGGGCTGGGTGGAAATGCTGCTGGTTCCAGGGGCCGTTAATCCCCCCTGATTCCTCGGAGGCGTCTGAGTCTCAGACAGGTTCTCGTTCCCTTGCAGCAGGAGGACGTCACGGCCAATGTGATGCGCCAGCTCCGTATCATGCGGCACTTGCTCCAGGTGTCCGAGGCGCTGCAGGGCCTGTGCCTCTGAGGCCACCAGCAACTCCCGCTCCCTGCTGCAGGTACTGCTCTGGCTCTCTGTAAATGGGGAGCTAGTGGAAGGGGAAATGGAGCCCCCTGGCACTCACAGAAAGCTGATTACAGAATGAGCCCGAACTGAGAGGCACCATATCCGCCCCCCTAAAGAGCCAGACTTCAGTGGTGATACACCCCAGCTGGGGTAGCAACAGGATTGAGAACGAGGTAGGAAGTTCAGAGCAGCAAGGAAAGCCTGGAGGGGAACTTGAGAAGAGAGGTTGGAAAAGTGCACCAAAGAGAAAGGTGCAGACCTAGCTGTTGGGTCCAAGGCCCTGAGCTGCTATCAATGTCACGGTGGGACTGGGTTCCCCTACCGGCCCCAGAGGAGGCGGCGTAAACGCACCTGGAGAGGGTTCCCAAGCCCAGCAAGGGGGGCTACAGGCTGAGCAAGTGCCCCAGCGATGGCAGAAGGACTTCTGTCTGTGGAAAGACCTCTTTGGACTTTTAGTGTGAGGCAAGCTGGGCCCCAGAAGGGTGGACTAAAGGTGGTGACCTGGCCGGAGTTACCAGGCAGAGAAACTGCCGTGGTGCTGGAGCGACCATGGATGGGGGACGCTAGCCCAGCGAGAGGGCTGTGATGCCATGCCTGGCCGCCGGGGGGCACCTAAAAATGAGTAGATTCATTTATGATTGGCATAGTTGGCAGGATTGAGTTCCCCCTGTGATCCGTGAGGGAAGTCTTGGTTGCTGAAGGAATCATAGAATATCAGAGTTGGAAGGGACCTCAGGAGGTCATCTAGTCCAACCCCCTGCTCAAAGCAGGACCAATCCCCAGATAGCTTTTTGCCCTGATCCCTAAATGGCCCCCTCAAGGATTGAGCTCACAACCCCGGGTTTAGCAGGCCAACGCTCAAACCACTGAGCTATCCCTCCCCCAAGCAGGTGTATCAAGGGACCAAGCTGGTCGCTGGATTTCCCACTTCAGTTCCAGGGACTGGCTAAGCAGCCAAAGCAGATCTAGGGGTTTCTCCAGCAGCTCCTAGAAAACCAACAGACGCAGAAGGAAGTGCAGGTGGAGCTACAGACGCAGCAGCAGCAATACCTGTGAGAGATCCTGCAAAGGGAAATCAACCCAGGGTCTGCTATGCCCATGGACAAAAAGAGCAGAGAAGGAGAGCATGCCTGGGCTTTGCTGAGAAGGTTAGCCCAGGGAGAAGGGCATGAGAAAGTGTACAAACGTGGCCTAATGCCAAGATGGGAGCAAGAGTTCTTTGTTTTGGGGGCAGAGAAGCAGGCCATATCAAAAGACACGGCCTGCTTAGGAAATTGCTGAGTGGCTGAACGAGGGGCCAGGGCCCTAAGAAATTAGAAAGAAAGGAGAAGGTGTCCTCTGACACAAACCCCCATGAGGCAGGCAAGGTGGAGGTGGCTGGGGTGGCCATGGACCTTGCAGACCCTCCACCAACACACCCTGTCGGGTGCTGCAGGGAGATGAAGGACGAAATGATTGGCCCAGAGATGAAGCAGACTGGAGGAGGGACAAACACAAGGGTGGAGCAGTCCATGGTGGGTTCTCAGACCCTGACCGAAAAGGTTTTGGCATATGCAGCGGCAGTAGCAAAAAGGCAACAGAAGACGCTAAAGGCTTCAGAACAGGCTCTGCAAGCAGCTGTTCATGAGACTGAGTGGCTGCAGGAAGAGCGTCGGGATACTGCAGAAGAGAAGGTTTGCCCCGAGCGAGCTGGCAGTGGAGCTGCAGACACTGCGCACAGGCTGTACAAGCGCGCAGCCGGTGACGGCGATGAGATGAGGAGGGATGAAGCTTGGAGAAGAATAGAACTTGCCCCTGCGTGGGCCAGGTTCTAAGGAGGAGGGTATATAACGGGGGGCTTGGCCTGTGGGCTATAAAGCCTGGAGCTAGGCCAAATGGATTACAGAGTGAGCTCCAGCTGAGGGGAAACCAGGGGAAACCGCAACAAAGGTACAGGAGCAGGCCTAGCTGTTGGGTACAGGGCCTTGGGGCAGAACCTAGAATCCAGGGTAGGACTGGTTCTCCCACGGTCTCTAAGGAAGGGGATGTACAGGGCCATAGAAAGGGCTACCAAGGCCAGCAAGGGCAGGCCGAGCCAAAGTCAGGCTGAGGACAATGTAGATCAGTCTCTGATAATTTTCATATGACTTTACATTGTGCCTCTTCATATAACCTTGTGGTGGGTTTACCCACGTGTGACCTCTGTTTTCATGGAACTTTGTATCAAAGCCTCATTTAGAAACTTTGCATTGCCCTTGGTATAATATTATAGCCCCTAATGATAGAATAAGATAAAAGAAAAATTTCTTTTTGCTAGCAGTGGAACAAGAGCTCCACCCCCCCCCCCCTCTTAATCAATTGCCCTGTTGAATGAATGAGGTGTGAATGAGCAAGGCATGGAAGGCAGCACCTCCAGACAGCCTCAACTGTTGGAGAGGGGCTGGGAGCCAGACCCAAGAACAATAAAACGTGTCAAGTGGGCTCATTAAAAACAAGCAGACATACTGACGGCCTCGGGGGTTAGAAGCAAGCACCTTCTTTTGGAAACACCCTCTTTGCAGCATTGGGACAACACTCAAAAGAAAGCAGCACAAAGGACCAATGGACACAGAGTTTGAAGCTGGTATAGATTTGCATAAAAGGAAAGCTGCTATAAAAGTGAGGTGTCTTGCAGAGGACCCCGGGTCCCGTCTTGTCAACATGGGAGCATCGATCCGGATCGGCAGAAGCCCGGCTCCACCCCCTCCGCCATCTAACTCACCTGGCCAGTGAAGTTAAGGGGAGCAACTAATTGGTAACAACAAGACGGAGTGTGTTTGTGTGTGTGTGTGTAAGTGTAAGTGTAATATATTATATGCATATAATACAGTGTTAATAAATACATGTATTACTAATAAATGTGGCGTTTTGTTTTATTCCCCCTAAAAAGATCCTGTGCAGTACTTTAAGTACAACAAAAAGCCCCCAAGGGACAGAGGATCTTCTTTCAGTTAAAGACATTTTTTGACTTTTAGTTTGGGATGAGCGTGACCCAGGAAGGAGTGGGACTAAAAGATGGTCGCCAGGTCGAAGGGCTGAGTTCCCAGCCAAAAACCTGCTGGCGGGCGTGCTAGCCCAAGAAATCTGTGACCCCAGGCCTTGAAGGAAGGGGCACCTATCGGTGAGTGACCTCTGTTACAAGCCTGCTTCCATTGTGGAAACAGCCTGGTATTGGAGAGTGGTGGGGATGGCCTGTGGGCGAGGATGGCTGGAGGGGTTATACAGGAGGGGCAGCAGCGTCCAGTGAGGAGATCAGGGAACTGGTTGTTTGCAGACCTGCCACTGAGTGGTAACGTGATCCTGGCGAGGTCACTCTTCCACCTGGTGCCTCACTTTCTCTATCTTTGAAATGGGGATCATCCCGACCCACATTAAGAAAGGGTTTGATCCTCTGCTCTTGCTTCCCAAATCCCTGCCCTCCTTGCCCCACACAGGTCTCTGCCCTGTTGCTCAAACTCCCATGCACATGTTAGTGCCTGTGTCACCCCCGCAACTGCAAGGTCTCATGTACAGTCTCCTGCCAGCAAACTGAAGCTGCCACTAGATCTAGAATAGGAATCGCAGTTCCTGTGCGCTGCCCTGAATGGAGTCTAGACCCTGGGCATGGGGAAGGCCAACGCTCACATCCAGGTAGATCATCAACCTACTCCTCTGTCCCAGGAGCAGGAAGGCCTCTGCTTCGTGCTCCCTTCGGTAGCTGGAGCTGCTGAGTTGGGAGTGTGGTGGGTAGAGATGGGAACAGGCCATAGGATGAATCAAGTGTCAGGGGGAGACTCCCTGTGTGTGGGAGATGATGTTGCCCCTCTGTGGGGAATCCCTTCCTTGCAGATGCTGGGCTTTGGGTGCTGGACTCTGCCAGGAAGCCCAGCTCCCATCCCTAGCAGCTTGGCTGTTCCCTACACTGCTGTGCACCAGGCCCTCTGCAGAGAGCTGCTCTGGGCAAGGACTACAGAGCCTGCTGTCATCCTGGCAGGAGTCACCCCAGGTTCCATAATCCTGACCCCTGGTCTCCCTCCGCTGGCAGACTCTGAGCAAGGCCTGCCCAGAGAACATGGATGACGAGCTCTCGATCCTGCTGACAGCACCCCCCAGCACAGACAAACTCCAGCACATCTTGGAGGTGAGCAGAATGGGGAGGGGCAGCAGGGGTTTTACCTTAGCCCTGGGGACTCCTAGAAAGAAGAGACTGGAAAATCCATGTTTCTATTGGATCCTTCCGAGTATGCATTTGTGATATAAACTCACTGGGTGATCTTGGGGTAACTCACTTCCCCCTTACGGCATCAGTCTTCTCCACTATCAAATCTACACTGGGGAAGAAGGACAGAAGCCCCGACAATCACCTTCACCTCTGGGTGTCTGGTCCTGGGAGCCGAAACCAACTGGACTATCTGCTCCATCTCCTAAACTGCCCTGTCTTTCCCTCCTAGGGCCTTGTCCTTAGTGCTCAGCCTGGCCCCTTCCCAGCTTGTCCCTCACCTTTAAAGGACGCTCCAAGCCCCTCCCATGCCTGCTTCCCTTGGGGTCTCTCTCCTGGCTGAGCACAGGCTGCCCTTCTATGTCTCAGCAGGCCTGGGTCCTAGTCACAGGCTGCGTCTTGTCACGTGACCCCCACACTTATTACCTTCACCCTAGGGAGCTGCATCACCTGGGCCAGGTACAGTTGAGCTCCAACCCCTTTCCTGGCCATCTCACCCTGGGACAGGTTGAAACTGGTAACCTGTGGGTAACAGTAACTGGTTGCTTGCAAAGGTCCTGAAGACACAATGGAAGAGGAAATCCTTTGGCCTGGATTGAAATTATTCCGACTGAAAGTGAATGAGAGAAAATAGGTTCAGAGTTCTCTTCCTAGCAGCAGAAAATGTAGCGATTGATAGAGGTTCAGGTCAGAAAGGACCATTATGTGCATCTAGTTGCCCCTCCTGTATAACTCAGGGCCTAGAACGTCACCAAGTGGTTTCTTCAGCCAACCATAGCATGGGACTGAGCCAGAGCACGTCTTTTGGAACGACATCCACATGCAGGAGAGCCAGCTGGCTACCAGAAAATCTCTCTTCTGCAGTGACGTGGGGTTAAGGGACACGGGGGAAAAGACATGGCGGCTGTGACTAAACTTAGAGCAGGGTGGGAAACCGAGACACAGTTGGGACCTGTCTACACTACAGGTCTGTCGTGCATTTGTAATCTGCTGACCCCCACATGTTGTTCAGAGCCTATGGACAACACAGCTCCTAAAGTGTGTTTGTTCTGTGCTTATCCCGTATGTACCAGCAGGGCTGGACAGCATTTCTCACTGTGCTGTGGGGAGCAGGTCCTGGGTACTAAGGGTCTGAAGAAGCTCTCAAGGACTAATTTTTTAAAATAATTGTTATCAATGAATTGGGAGAAAACATACAATCACTGCGGATAAGATTGGGGGGTGACAAAATACAGGCAGAGTGGTAATTCCTGATGGGGAGAGGGCAGTGATACAGAGCGATCTGGCTCATTCGGCCAGCTGGACCCATTCAAAGAAAACAAGTTTGAGCAGAGCCCAATGCAAGGTCCTATACGTGGCAACAAGGCACGCCGGCCACACCTCCAGAATGGGGACGTGGATCCAGGAAAGCAGTGACTCTGAAAAGGATTTAGGGGCCAGAGTGGAGAAGCCACTCAACATGAGCTCCCAGTGTGATGCTGTGGTGAACAGGGCTAAAGCCATCATTAGACGTAGGAGCAGAGCCCTGAGTAGGATAGGGAGGTGACACAGCAGCAGTGAGACTGCTATTGGAATACTGCCTCCAGTCTTGGTGTCCTCCTTTGAAAAAGATGGTCCTAGAAATTGGAGCTGGGGCAGCAAAGAGCCACCAAATGTTCTGAGGGCTGGAGAAAAATGCCTTCTAGTGAGCTATTGAAAGAGCTCAACCTGTTTAGCTTATGAAAAGAAGATTGAAAGGTGACTTCACTGAAGTGTTGAAATGCCTTAATGGAGGGAAAATATTGGGTATTAAAGGGCTCTTTAATCGAGCAGAGAAAGGCAGAACAAGACCCAATGGCTGGAAGGTGAAAAGAGACAAATTCCTATGACAAATAAGGCACAAATATTCAACAGCGAGGATGATTGACCACAGGAAGAAGCTACCATGGAAAGTGGTGGATTCTCCATCTCTTGAGGTCATTTAATAAAGACTAGATGCCTTTCTGGAATGTGTTTGCCCCGAAAGTAGCTATTGTGGTAGACAGGAGGCCTGTGATAGGGGGTCAGATTAGATGCTCTAACGGTCTCTGCTGCCCATAAAGTCTACTCATTTCTGAGAAACTGAGTGTAGCATTGGGAGCAGCCTCTGCTTATTAAACAATCAGTTTGTCAGCACCTGCAGGACAATTTGGTTCTTAGGACTAGTGAGCATGGACTTGTCAAGAACAAATCATTCCAGACCAATCCTAGCTCCTTCTTTGGCAGGGTTAGGGGCCTAGTGGAGGTGGGTAAACAGTAGATGTGATCTATCTTGGTGTTAATAAGGCTTTTGACACAGTCCCATAGGACATTCTCACAAGCAAACAGATGCTGCTTAGCACTGTCAGAGCAGCTTTTGCTGGGGGATTCTCCCAGCACTTTCCAATAGTGGGAAAGTATGAAATCCCCATTTGACTGCTGGGGACAGAGCCTAGAGGGGGCAGCAACTTACCCCAAGTCCCACAGGTCAATAGGAAACCAGCAATGGAACCCAGGAGTCCTGACTCCCAGTTCCCTGCTCCAATCACTCCAGCGGAGCACACTCCCTCTCAAAGCAGGGGGACCAGACATGAGGGCCTGGTTGTAATTGCCAGCTGTGGGAGGGAGTGTGCAGCAGTGGTTAGTGAAGGGGCCTGGAAATAAGGACTGCTGGGTCTATTGGAGAGTGTCACTAGGAGCAGTGCATAAGATGAGGTGTCCTATCATGTTTACTCAGATCAGATTAGGACATAATAGAATGGCTGAAATAGTTTATTTTATTTGTATTGTATTATTTTGCAATTGTTAAGAGCAGCAACTACTCAGCTCAGACTGAAGCATCTTATCTAATTTTTGAGATCTAAGTGTCTCCTCTTTGAGTGCCACGAGACAAGTTAACACATTGTGACAAAGAATTTTCATTGCCACTTGTTATGATTTCAAGAAACAAACTGGTTTAGTTTGAATAGGATTTTTGGTCAGAAACGGTTTCAATGAAATTTCCCCACCATCTCGATTCCTGGGCTCTATCTCTCCCTTTCGGGGGGGGGGGGGGTTGCTGTCTGTTAGAACAAGAGTCTGATTTGGATAGGGATAGAGACCTCTTCAATGTTTTTAATGAAGTAAATACTAATGGGAATTGTGTGATCATGGGAGACTTTAACTTCCCAGATATAGACTGGAGGACAAGTGCTAGTAATATAATAGGGCTCCGATTTTCCTAGATGTGATAGCTGATGGATTCCTTCACCAAGTAGTTGCTGAACCAACAAGAGGGGATGCCATTTTAGATTTGGTTTTGGTGAGTAGTGAGGATCTCTCAGAAGAAATGGTTGTAGGGGACAGCCTTGGTTTGAGCGATCATGAGCTAATTCAGTTTAAACTAAATGGAAGGGTAAACAAAAATAGATCTGTGACTAGGGTTTTTTTTTTCAAAAGGGCTACACTCGGTTTCTCAGAAATGAGTAGACTTTATGGGCAGAAGAGACCGTTAGAGCATCTAATCTGACCCCCTGCATATCACAGGCCTTTCTGCACCATATGGGGCAGGCAGAGCTCTGCCTGGGCGCAGGGGGAATGGGATGGGGATAGATCAAGGAAAGCGGGGAGGGGAATGGGTGTGAGGGAAAGAGCTCCTGTCCCAGGTGAAGGAATTTGGGGTCAGAGGAAAGGACCCTGCTCCACAGAGAGGGGAGAGGGTTTCTGTGAGTGCCAGGGGGCTCCATTTCCCCTTCCACTAGCTCCCCATTTACAGAGAGCCAGAGCAGTACCTGCAGCAGGGGGCGGGAGTTGCTGGTGGCCTCAGAGGCACAGGCCCTGCAGCGCCTCGGGCACCTGGTGCAAGTGCCGCATGATACGGAGCTGGCGCATCACATTGGCCGTGACGTCCTCATGCTGCAAGGGAACGAGAACCTGTCTGAGACTCAGACGCCTCCGAGGAATCAGGGGGGATTAACGGCCCCTGGAACCAGCAGCATTTCCACCCAGCCCCTGCCCACCTCTGAGGGATAGATTCCCCCTCCTGACCCCCAGGATGGAGTCTTGTTGTCCTTCCTAGTGACCTCTAGTGGCAACCCCCCTCCTTGTACGGGGAGCTCCTGCCACTTCCCCGTCAGTGCCCCTGACAGCTGTTCCACCTCCAATCCACAGCTCAAGTTCTCAGACCCCTCTCCTCCAGCCCCACCCAGGTTGGGTAGGGAGGGGACTGTAGCGGGGGGCAGGAGGGATTCTGGCAGCAGTGAAGTGGGATGTGGGGAGGTTGAGACCTTTCCCCAAGTCACCCCAGCCACTAATGCTGAAGCCGCAGGATGGCAGCCCTGGTAAATGGGACGGATCGGCAGCCCCTGCTGACTAGGGTTACCATACGTCCGGTTTTTCCCGGACATGTCCTGCTTTTCGGCAATCAAACGCCCGTCCGGGGGGAATTGCCGAAAAGCCAAACATGTCTGGGAAAATGCCGGCCGGGCACTTCCCCTCCCGCCGATGCTCTGCTCCGCTCCTCTCCTCTCAGACTTTAAGAGCCGAGCTGCCCAAGCCAGCGCTACCGGCTTCGGGCAGCCCCCCCTGCCTCCGGACCCCCAGCCGCCGGCCAGGCACTTAACTTCCCGGGCTCCAGCTGAGCTGTTCCGCTCCTCCCCTCTCAGACTTTAAGAGCCGAGCTGCCCGAGCCAGCGCTACTGGCTTCGGGCAGCCCCCCCTGCCTCCGGACCCCGAGCCACGGGCCAGGCACTTCCCTTCCCGGGCTCCAGCTGCGCTGGGGAAGCGCCGGCCGGGGGCGCAGGGTCTGGGGGCTGCCCGGCAAACCGTGAAGCCGGTAACGCTGGGGCAGCCCTTTCCCCATGGCTGGGAGTGGGAGGGAGGAGGGGGCTGAGTTAGGGCGGGGAAGGGGCGGAGTTGGAGCGGGGCTAGGGGTGGGGAAATGGGCGGGGCCAGGGCCCGTGGAGGGTCCTCTTTTTTTATTGATTAGACATGGTAACCCTACTGCTGACTGAATCCTCCTGTTCTCTCCAGAACGGGTCCAGCCTTGCCAGCAGCAGGACAAGCGTCCCCTGCCCATGTGCCTCAGCCCTGCCTGGTCAGATGCCATCACCCGTCAGTCCTTGGCCTCCCAGGCTGCCAGTGATGGGAGCAACTCTGGGTGGTGGCTCGGGTGACACAGACACCAGACCACTAGGAATTGGGTGCGGCCCTGTGGGACAGGAGAGTCTCGCAGAGGGCACTTGGGGGACTCTCCTGCCCTTCCCAAGAGCGATAGCACCCTGTCCTAAGAACGTAAGTCTGGGATGAGGCAAAGCTTGTCATTAATTAGCCTGGCTAAAGAGCTGGGTGGAGCTGCTCCGGGGACAAGCTGGCTCGCTCCTTCTCATGGAGGTGAATTCATCTCCCTTCCCAGGAGCACCTGCTCTCCCTTTCATTCCCCACCAGGCTCCTTGTGCCAGGCCAGCGAATGGCCACAGGATGGGAATGAGGCCTGGGCCCCGCCCCAATCTCCTGAGTCTAATGCAGCTGCTCACCTTGTCCCCCATCAGCTGCTGGGTTTCCCCCAGGAGGGAGTAGGTGACAGGGAGAGAGACACACACATTTGTCCTTCTGGTTGCAGGGCTTGTGTCCTTCCAATCCCATTGGTGGCTGCACAGTGGGCAGAGTCCTCGCTGCGTGCCCGGCCCAACAGAATTGCAGGGCGTGGTGTGGAACACAGAAAGAGATAGAGAGACTCATCCTCCAGCCGGGGTCAGTCTGAGAGAAATTGGCTGGGGTCCCAGTCTCACTCTTCTAGCGGGTGCCATTTCCCAGCTGGGTTCCTTACCCCTCTGGTGCAGCAGCAGCTGGTAGAGCCGGTAAACCCCCTCCCTGGCCTGCCGGCTGATGTCCTTGGCTGGGTCACTGACGGACAGAGCCAGCTGTGCCACGTGGTGACCCATCCTGGCGAATTCCGCTGAGTTCTAATGGA
>NW_027054183.1:0-15000 GCF_011386835.1 Chrysemys picta bellii
CCTCCTTTCCCCACAGCACATTAACTACTGGATCGTGTCCAGGGTGCCGCAAGAGAGAGCCAGGGCCATTAAGAGCAGCACGGCCCTGCTCAGATTCACCATCACCCTCCCTGAGTTTGACGTAAGTGACCTCTGACCCCAGCTTCCTGACTCCAGGCGTAGGTGATCTGGCTCTGACGGGCTGTAGGATCTGCTGCTGCAGGGGCTGTGGGTTAGGAGTGTTCCTCTTGGGGAGGCAGAGTCAGAGCAGAGAGTGAGCCTGGCTTGAGTCAAGTTCTTCTTGTCCTAGTTAAGTGGTGACTCTGGGCTTTTAAGGGGACTGTGCTCCAGGTTCATGCCTCCCTGTCATCCTGGAGCAGCTGGGGAAGCAAGTCCTCATGGAGGGCCCTGTCCACAGCCCTGTGCTCCAGGCTTCCTTGGGGGCAGAGGAAATTAAGGGTCTGGCTCTAGCTCCTATCCTCTAGCATCTCCTGCAGAGGGGCTCAGGGGAAGGAGAGTCCTGGCCCGGGGGGGACTGGGAGCTAACAGGAAAATGCTGATGGAGTCCCCTCTCCCTCTCCCGTCCATTAGAACTCAGCGGAATTCCCCAGGATGGGTCACCACGTGGCACAGCTGGCTCTGTCCGTCAGTGACCCAGCCAAGGACATCAGCCGGCAGGCCAGGGAGGGGGTTTACCGGCTCTACCAGCTGCTGCTGCACCAGAGGGGTAAGGAACCCAGCTGGGAAATGGCACCCGCTAGAAGAGTGAGACTGGGATTCCAGCCAATTTCTCTCAGACTGACCCCGGCTGGAGGATGAGTCTCTCTATCTCTTTCTGTGTTCCACACCACGCCCTGCAATTCTGTTGGGCCGGGCACGCAGCGAGGACTCTGCCCACTGTGCAGCCACCAATGGGATTGGAAGGACACAAGCCCTGCAACCAGAAGGACAAATGTGTGTGTCTCTCTCCCTGTCACCTACTCCCTCCTGGGGGACACCCAGCAGCTGATGGGGGACAAGGTGAGCAGCTGCATTAGACTCAGGAGATTGGGGCGGGGCCCAGGCCTCATTCCCATCCTGTGGCCATTCGCTGGCCTGGCACAAGGAGCCTGGTGGGGAATGAAAGGGAGAGCAGGTGCTCCTGGGAAGGGAGATGAATTCACCTCCATGAGCAGGAGCGAGCCAGCTTGTCCCCGGAGCAGCTCCACCCAGCTCTTTAGCCAGCTTTGCCTCATCCCAGACTTACGTTCTTAGGACAGGGTGCTATCGCTCTTGGGAAGGGCAGGAGAGTCCCCCAAGTGCCCTCTGCGAGACTCTCCTGTCCCACAGGGCCGCACCCAATTCCTAGTGGTCTGGTGTCTGTGTCACCCGAGCCACCACCCAGAGTTGCTCCCATCACTGGCAGCCTGGGAGGCCAAGGACTGACGGGTGATGGCACCTGACCAGGCAGGGCTGAGGCACATGGGCAGGGGACGCTTGTCCTGCTGCTGGCAAGGCTGGACCCGTTCTGGAGAGAACAGGAGGATTCAGTCAGCAGTAGGGTTACCATGTCTAATAAATAAAAAAAGAGGACCCTCCACGGGCCCTGGCCCCACCCATTTCCCGCCCCAACTCCGCCCCTTCCCCGCCCTAACTCAGCCCCCTCCTCCCTCCCACTCCCAGCCATGGGGAAAGGGCTGCCCCAGCACTACCGGCTTCACGGTTTGCCGGGCAGCCCCCAGACCCTGCGCCCCCGGCCGGCGCTTCCCCAGCGCAGCTGGAGCCCGGGAAGGGAAGTGCCTGGCCCGTGGCTCGGGGTCCGGAGGCAGGGGGGCTGCCCGAAGCCGGTAGCGCTGGCTCGGGCAGCTCGGCTCTTAAAGTCTGAGAGGGGAGGAGCGGAGCAGCTCAGCTGGAGCCCGGGAAGGGAAGTGCCTGGCCCGTGGCTCGGGGTCCGGAGGCAGGGGGGGCTTCCCGAAGCCAGTAGCGCTGGCTCGGGCAGCTCGGCTCTTAAAGTCTGAGAGGGGAGGAGCGGAGCAGCTCAGCTGGAGCCCGGGAAGGGAAGTGCCTGGCCGGCGGCTGGGGGTCCGGAGGCAGGGGGGGCTGCCCGAAGCCGGTAGCGCTGGCTCGGGCAGCTCGGCTCTTAAAGTCTGAGAGGGGAGAAGCGGAGCAGGACATGTCCGGGAAATACCGGACGTATGGTAACCCTAGTCAGCAGGGGCTGCCTATCCGTCCCATTCACCAGGGCTGCCATCCTGCGGCTTCAGCATTAGTGGCTGGGGTGACTTGGGGAAAGGTCTCAACCTCCCCACATCCCACTTCACTGCTGCCAGAATCCCTCCTGCCCCCCCGCTACAGTCCCCTCCCTACCAAACCTGAGTGGGGCTGGTGGAGAGGGGTCTGAGAACTTGAGCTGTGGATTGGAGGTAGAACAGCTGTTAGGGGCACTGACGGGGAAGTGGCAGGAGCTCCCCGTACAAGGAGGGGGGTTGCCACTGGAGGTCACTAGGAAGGACAACAAGACTCCATCCTGGGGGTCAGGAGGGGGAATCCATCCCTCAGAGGTGGGCAGGGACTGGGTGGAAATGCTGCTGGTTCCAGGGGCCGTTAATCCCCCCTGATTCCTCGGAGGCGTCTGAGTCTCAGACAGGTTCTCATTCCCTTGCAGAATGAGGACGTCACGACCAATGTGATGCGCCAGCTCCGTATCATGCTGCAGTTGCGCCAGGTTCTCGAGGTGCTGCAGGGCCTGTGCCTCTGAGGCCACCAGCAACTCCCGCTCTCTGCTGCAGGTACTGCTCTGGCTCTCTGTAAATGGGGAGCTAGTGGAAGGGGAAATGGAGCCCCCGGCACTCACAGAAACCCTCTCCCCTCTCTGTGGAGCAGGGTCCTTTCCTCTGCCCCCAAATTCCTTCATCTGGGACAGGAGCTCTTTCCCTCACACCCATTCCCCTCCCCCCTTTCCTTGATCTACCCCCATCCCATTTCCCCTGCGCCCAGGCAGAGCTCTGCCTGCCCCATATGGTGCAGAAAGGCCTGTGATATGCAGGGGGTCAGACTAGATGCTCTAACGGTCTCTTCTGCCCATAAAGTCAACTCATTTCTGAGAAACCGAGTGTAGCATTGGGAGCAGCCTCTGCTGTTTTACTGTCTAGCTGGCTTGCTTCCTAGAATGAACACTCATTCAGCGGGGTGATCCACAGAGAGTAGCTCAAACCTCCAAAGGGTCTGGCCTGCGGCAGAACATTAGCACTGCAGGGGAGGGGTGGGTGTGACAGTGACATCACAAAGGCTTTTTGCAGGACCTCAGCCTATTGGTCAAGGGTGCTTGGGAGGTGGTGACCTCACAGAGAGATGCTGACATCAGCCAGGCAGGACAGGGGCGCAGGGCCAGGGAAACCTCTGAGTCCCCTGTAGCTTTCTTTCAGCAAGTCTCCTTCTCGAGGTCTCTCTTTGAGGGCTGAGAGAGTATTAGGGGTCATGTACGTGAGCGCCAGAAGGAACCTCTTTTGAGTTTTCTCCTTTCTTTTTCCTGATTTACTAGAAAACAGACGTCCCTGTTTAGAAGGTCAGAGCCTCCGAGAGGTTTGGAACCTGTTCAGTCTGATCCATCTGTTCCACAAGTTCTTCAGTCCAATCCACTTCCCTATCTAATTTCCTTAATTTTTTAAAGTTAGCCCTTTTGAAAAAAAAACCCCTAGTCACAGATCTATTTTTGTTTACCCTTCCATTTAGTTTAAACTGAATTAGCTCATGATCGCTCAAACCAAGGCTGTCCCCTACAACCATTTCTTCTAAGAGATCCTCACTACTCACCAAAACCAAATCTAAAATGGCATCCCCTCTTGTTGGTTCAGCAACTACTTGGTGAAGGAATCCATCAGCTATCACATCTAGGAAAATCTGAGCCCTATTATATTACTAGCACTTGTCCTCCGGTCTATATCTGGGAAGTTAAAGTCTCCCATGACCAATTCCCATTAGTATTGACTTCATTAAAAACATTGAAGAGGTCTCTATCCCTATCCAAATCAGACTCTTGTTCTAACAGACAGCAACCCCCCCCCCCCCCCGAAAGGCAGAGATAGAGCCCAGGAATCGAGATGGTGGGGAAATTTCATTGAAACCGTTTCTGACCGAAAATCCTATTCAAACTAAACCAGTTTGTTTCTTGAAATCATTACAAGTGGCAATGAAAATTCTTTGTCACAATGTGTTAACTTGTCTCGTGGCACTCGAAGAGGAGACACTTAGATCTCAAAAATTAGATAAGATGCTTCAGTCTGAGCTGAGTAGTTGCTGCTCTTAACAATTGCAAAATAATACAATACAAATAAAATAAACTATTTCAGCCATTCTATTATGTCCTAATCTGATCTGAGTAAACATGATAGGACACCTCATCTTATGCACTGCTCCTAGTGACACTCTCCAATAGACCCAGCAGTCCTTATTTCCAGGCTCCTTCACTAACCACTGCTGCACACTCCTTCCCACAGCTGGCAATTACAACCAGGCCCTCATGTCCGGTCCCCCTGCTTTGAGAGGGAGTTTGCTCCGCTGGAGTGATTGGAGCAGGGAACTGGGAGTCAGGACTCCTGGGTTCCATTGCTGGTTTTCCTATTGACCTGTGGGACTTGGGGTAAGTTGCTGCCCCCTCTAGGTTCTGTCCCCAGCAGTCAAATGGGGATTTCATACTTTCCCACTATTGGAAAGTGCTGGGAGAATCCCCCAGCAAAAGCTGCTCTGACAGTGTTAAGCAGCATCTGTTTGCTTGTGAGAATGTCCTATGGGACTGTGTCAAAAGCCTTATTAACACCAAGATAGATCACATCTACTGTTTACCCACCTCCACTAGGCCCCTAACCCTGCCAAAGAAGGAGCTAGGATTGGTCTGGAATGATTTGTTCTTGACAAGTCCATGCTCACTAGTCCTAAGAACCAAATTGTCCTGTAGGTGCTGACAAACTGATTGTTTAATAAGCAGAGGCTGCTCCCAATGCTACACTCGGTTTCTCAGAAATGAGTAGACTTTATGGGCAGCAGAGACCGTTAGAGCATCTAATCTGACCCCCCGCATATCACAGGCCTCCTGTCTACCACAATAGCTACTTTGGGGGCAAACACATTCCAGAAAGGCATCTAGTCTTTATTAAACGACATCAAGAGATGGAGAATCCAGTACTTTCCATGGTAGCTTCTTCCTGTGGTCAATCATCCTCGCTGTTGAATATTTGTGCCTTATTTGTCATAGGAATTTGTCTCTTTTCACCTTCCAGCCATTGGGTCTTGTTCTGCCTTTCTCTGCTCAATTAAAGAGCCCTTTAATACCCAATATTTTCCTTCCATTAAGGCATTTCAAGTTACCCTAAGGTCACCCAGTGAGTTTATATCACCAATGCATACTCGGAAGGATCCAATAGAAACATGGATTTTCCAGTCTCTTCTTTCTAGGAGTCCCCAGGGCTAAGGTAAAACCCCTGCTGCCCCTCCCCATTCTGCTCACCTCCAAGATGTGCTGGAGTTTGTCTGTGCTGGGGGGTGCTGTCAGCAGGATCGAGAGCTCATCATCCATGTTCTCTGGGCAGGCCTTGCTCAGAGCCTGCCAGCGGAGGGAGACCAGGGGTCAGGATTATGGAACCTGGGGTGACACCTGCCAGGATGACAGCAGGCTCTGTAGTCCTTGCCCAGAGCAGCTCTCTGCAGAGAGTCTGGTGCACAGCAGTGTAGGGAACAGCCAAGCTGCTAGGGATGGGAGCTGGGCTTCCTGGCAGAGTCCAGCACCCAAAGCCCAGCATCTGCAAGGAAGGGATTCCCCACAGAGGGGCAACATCATCTCCCACACACAGGGAGTCTCCCCCTGACACTTGATTCATCCTATGGCCTGTTCCCATCTCTGCCCACCACACTCCCAACTCAGCAGCTCCAGCTACCGAAGGGAGCACGAAGTAGAGGCCTTCCTGCTCCTGGGACAGAGGAGTAGGTTGATGATCTACCTGGATGTGAGCGTTGGCCTTCCCCATGCCCAGGGTCTAGACTCCATTCAGAGCAGCGCATAGGAACTGCGATTCCTATTCTGGATCTAGTGGCAGCTTCAGTTTGCTGGCAGTAGACTGTACATGAGACCTTGCAGTTGCAGGGGTGACACAGGCACTAACATGTGCATGGGAGTTTGAGCAACAGGGCAGAGGCCTGTGTGGGGCAAGGAGGGCAGGGATTTGGCAAGCAAGAGCAGAGGATCAAACCCTTTCTTAATGTGGGTCGGGATGATCCCCATTTCAAAAATAGAGAAAGTGAGGCACCAGGTGGGAGAGTGACCTGGCCAGGATCACGTTACCGCTCAGTGGCAGGACTGCAAACAACCCATTCCCTGATCTCCTCACTGGACGCTGCTGCCCCTCCTGTATAACCCCTCCAGCCATCCTCGCCCACAGGCTATCCCCACCACTCTCCAATACCAGGCTGTTTCCACAGTGGAAGCAGGCTTGTAACAGAGTTCACTCACCGATAGGTGCCCCTTCCTTCAAGGCCTGGGGTCACAGATTTCTTGGGCTAGCACGCCCGCCAGCAGGTTTCTGGCTGGGAACTCAGCCCTTCGGCCAGGCGACCATCTTTTAGTCCCACTCCTTCCTGGGTCTCGCTCATCCCAAACGAAAAGTCAAAAAATGTCTTTAACTGAAACAAGATCCTCTGTCCCTTGGGGGCTTTTCCTCAGCCTGACTTTGGCTCGGCCTGCCCTTGCTGGCCTTGGTAGCCCTTCCTATGGCCCTGTACATCCCCTTCCTTAGAGACCATGGGAGAACCAGTCCTACCCTGGATTCTAGGTTCTGCCCCAAGGACCTGTACCGAACAGCTAGGCCTGCTCCTGTATCTTTGTTGCGGTTTCCCCTGGTTTCCCCTCAGCTGGAGCTCACTCTGTAATCCATTTGGCCTAGCTCCAGGCTTTATAGCCCACAGGCCAAGCCCCCCGTTATATACCCTCCTCCTTAGAACCTGGCCCACGCGGGGGCAAGTTCTATTCTTCTCCAAGCTTCATCCCTCCTCATCTCATCGCTGTCACCGGCTGCGCGCTTGTACAGCCTGTGCGCAGTGTCTGCAGCTCCACTGCCAGCTCGCTCGGGGCAAACCTTCTCTTCTGCAGTATCCCGACGCTCTTCCTGCAGCCACTCAATCTCATGAACAGCTGCTTGCAGAGCCTGTTCTGAAGCCTTTAGCGTCTTCTGTTGCCTTTTTGCTACTGCCGCTGCATATGCCAAAACCTTTTTGGTCAGGGTATGAGAACCCACCATGGACTGCTCCACCCTTGTGTTTGTCCCTCCTCCAGTCTGCTTCATCTCTGGGCCAATCATTTCGTCCTTCATCTCCCTGCAGCACCCGACAGGGTGTGTTGGTGGAGGGTCTGCAAGGTCCATGGCCACCCCAGCCACCTCCCTTTGCAGGATCTCTCACAGGTATTGCTGCTGCTGCATCTGTAGCTCCACCTGCACTTCCTTCTGCGTCTGTTGGTTTTCTAGGAGCTGCTGGAGAAACCCCTAGATCTGCTTTGGCTGCTTAGCCAGTCCCTGGAACTGAAGTGGGAAATCCAGCGACCAGCTTGGTCCCTTGATACACCTGCTTGGGGTAGGGATAGCTCAGTGGTTTGAGCATTGGCCTGCTAAACCCGGGGTTGTGAGCTCAATCCTTGAGGGGGCCATTTAGGGATCAGGGAAAAAAACTGTCTGGGGATTGGTCCTGCTTTGAGCAGGGGGGTGGACTAGATACCTCCGGAGGTCCCTTCCAACCCTGATATTCTATGATTCCTTCAGCAACCAAGACTTCCCTCACGGATCACAGGGGGAACTCAATCCTGCCAACTATGCTAATCATAAATGAATCTACTCATCGTTAGGTGCCCCCCGGCAGCCGGCAGCCAGGCATGGCATCACAGCCCTCTCGCTGGGCTAGCGTCCCCCATCCATGGTCGCTCCAGCACCACGGCAGTTTCTCTGCCTGGTAACTCCGGCCAGGTCACCACCTTTAGTCCACCCTTCTGGGGCCCAGCTTGCCTCACACAAAGTCCAAAGAGGTCTTTCCACAGACAGAAGTCCTTCTGCCATCGCTGGGGCACTTGCTCAGCCTGTAGCCCCCTTGCTGGGCTTGGGAACCCTCTCCAGGTGCGTGTACGCCGCCTCCTCTGGGGCCGGTAGGGGAACCCAGTCCCACCCTGACATTGATAGCAGCTCAGGGCCCTGGACCCAACAGCTAGGTCTGCACCTTTCTCTTTGCTGCACTTTTCCAACCTCTCTTCTCAAGTTCCCCTCCAGGCTTTCCTTGCTGCTCTGAACTTCCTACCTCGTTCTCAATCCTGTTGCTACCCCAGCTGGGGTGTACCACTGAAGTCTGGCTCTTTAGGGGGGCGGATATGGTGCCTCTCAGTTTGGGCTCATTCTGTAATCAGCTTTCTGTGAGTGCCAGGAGGCTCCATTTCCCCTTCTACTAGCTCCCCATTTACAGAGAGCCAGAGCAGTACCTGCAGCAGGGAGCGGGAGTTGCTGGTGGCCTCAGAGGCACAGGCCCTGCAGCGCCTCGGGCACCTGGCGCAAGTGCCGCATGATACGGAGCTGGCGCATCACATTGGCCGTGACGTCCTCCTGCTGCAAGGGAACGAGAACCTGTCTGAGACTCAGACGCCTCTGAGGAATCAGGGGGAATTAACGGCCCCTGGAACCAGCAGCATTTCCACCCAGCCCCTACCCACCTCTGAGGGATGGATTCCCCCTCCTGACCCCCAGGATGGAGTCTTGTTGTCCTTCCTAGTGACCTCCAGTGGCAACCCCCCTCCTTGTATGGGGAGCTCCTGCCACCTCCCCGTCAGTGCCCCTGACAGCTGTTCCACCTCCAATCCACAGCTCAAGTTCTCAGACCCCTCTCCTCCAGCCCCACCCAGGTTGGGTAGGGAGGGGACTGTAGCGGGGGGGCAGGAGGGATTCTGGCAGCAGTGAAGTGGGATGTGGGGAGGTTAAGACCTTTCCCCAAGTCACCCCAGCCACTAATGCTGAAGCCGCAGGATGGCAGCCCTGGTGAATGGGACGGATTGGCAGCCCCTGCTGACTGAATCCTCCTGTTCTCTCCAGCAGGGCCGGCTTTAGGAAGGGCGGGGCCCAATTCGAACATTTTTGGTGGGGCCCCGGCAGGGATGACTAACAAAAAAAATAATGGAAAAAAAAGCCTTTCATTTCTTCCATGTATTATTTACTTTCCATAACTATATAAATAATAAAATTATTATTCTGTACATTGCATCATATATGCTGTTGATCGGTTGTTAATGAGCTCCATTTCACGTGTCTGGGTCGCCGCCACGCCCTGGGGGTGTGCTAGGGTGACGAGATGTCCTGATTTTATAGGGACAGTCCCGATTTTTGGGTCTTTTTCTTATAGGATCCTATTATCCCCCACCCCCTGTCCCGATTTTTCACACTTGCTGTCTGGTCACCCTAGTGGTGTGCACATGTGTGGGTCCCAGCTGCTCCCTGCCCCCCTCATTGAAGCAGGTGTGCAGGGTTACTGCCCTGGGAACTGCAGGGCACCAGTGGACATGGGGCTGGCTGGAGGCAGGGCAGGGGCTCACTGGAGGTAGGGTCTGGCTGCAGGCAGGGCAAGGGGTGCGGGGCTGGCTGGAGACAGGGGTGTGTGGGGCTGGCTGGCTTTGGGCAGGGCTCTGGGGGCTATTTAAAGGGCCCAGGGCTCCCCTGCTTCTACCGCCCCGGCCCTTTAAATAGCCGCGGGAGCTCTGGGGAAGCAGCGGGGCTCCAGTGGCTATTTAAAGGGCCGGGTTGGTAGAGGCAGCGGGAGCCCTGGACTTTTTAAATAGCCCCCAGAGCCCCGCAGTCCTACCCCAGGGCTCCAGCAGTGGGGGTCTGGTGGCAACTTAAAGGGCCTGGGGCTCCGGCCCCTGCTGGGAGCCTAGGTCCTTTAAATTGCCCCCTGGGGAAGCCGAGCCACCCTGGTGTAAGGGGACTGTTGGCCCCTTGCTAACACTCAGTGGGGGTGTTTTGGTTGGCTAGCTCCCAGCACTAAAAGGGGAAGGGTCGATGGCAAATCAGGAGCCTGAGACTGACAGTCCCCAGGTACAATGGGGGACAATGCTCCAGATCAGCCTGATTGACAGGGCGGGCAGGCTAATCAGGGAGTCAGGAGGCCAGAGGGGGTCCCGTCCTCCGTGTGAACTGGAATGGCCTGAGTCAGACAGAGTGGGGCCGAGCTAAGGAGAGAGCAGGAGCCTGAGCTAAGCTGCTGGAAGCAGAGCGGCAGCCCCAAAGCCAGAGCACAGCCCAGAGAGAGCAGAGCTGCCCTGGGAGCAGAGCTGTAGCAACCAGAGCCAGAGGGGCCAGACAAGCAGCCAGGGAGCAGGTCAGAGCTGGGAGCAGAGTCACAGAAGCAGCCTGCAGAGCAGAGCTGCAGCAACCAGAGCCAGAGAGGCCAGAGAAGCAGCCCAGGGAGCTGAAGGCAGAGCAGCAGCAGCAGCCGTGCTGAGGCAGAGTGGACCTGGAGCAGAGGCTGGAGCAGTCCGGAGCTGGGTCTGGGGCAGTCCGGAGCCGTGTGCAGTCCGAGTGCGGTGAGCAGCTGGGGAGAGTGAAGGGGACCCTGGGCAGTGGGCCCAGCACAGGGAGACGCCTCAGCCAAGAGGCCTTGCAAGCCAGACTTGCAGGGGGATCATAACCCCGACCGGGCGGGGGCGACGCTGGGAAGAAGGGTCCTGCCACCTAGAGCCTGAGAGCGTGTGGCCACCACCGGAGCAAGTGTCCAACCCACAGCGTCCCTGCAGCACAGACAGGGCCTGAGAAGCAGGCCTGGGACCTACAAGGAACAGACTGAACTGCCCTGACCTTCCAGAGACACTGTTTGTGATGTTCCCTGCCACAGAGCAGGATGATGTGTTTTCCTTTAACCTTTCCCATTTTTCCTTATTCTTTTTAAAAATTAATTGTTAATTAAACAACTTGTATTTGCTTTAAATTGTATGAAATGATCAGTGGGTCAGGGAGGTGCCCAGTGCAGAGAGAGTACCCCGGAGTGGGGACACCCTAGCCCCTGTCCTGGGTGACCACCGCAGGGTTGGGGATCGAGCCCCCCAGGAATCCTGGGCCCAGCCTTGTCGGGGTTTATGAGGACTCTGCCAGACAGGAGAGTGGAAGGGGAGTCCTCAAGGGCAGGGAGGCCTCTGGGTAAAGGAAGTGGGAGCGAGGACTCGGATCCTTTCGCTAGCCCACTTCACCGGGGTAGTGCAGAAACCAGGAAAGTTCCCCACAATAGCGGGACCATTCCCCCGCTTACACTGGTACAGCGCACCGGCTCTTGCCGGTACACCGTACCGGGGCTTGGGCCCGGGGCCCGATTCAGGGGAATTGGTTGAATTGGCCTAAAGCCGGCCCTGGTGGGGGTATGGCCACAGCGCCGCAGGGAGGGGAACCCTGAGGTGTGGGGGCTGGGTGGGTACTGGGAGTTCCTCCTGAAGGGACGAGGGGTTGGCCAAGGTCACTCAGCCCCGGAGTGTGGGAGGGGGACTGGCTGAGGGCACTCAGAGCCCCAGGAAGTGGGGGGGGCTGAGGGGAGGGACTGGCCAGGGGCACTCAGAGCTCGGGGGAGGGGCTGTCCGGGGTGGGGGGGGGCACTCACAGCCCCAGGAGGTGGGTGAGGGAGGGGCGCACAGGATTTCAGGAATTTCCTGGCAGTGAAGAGCTGCTGGCGTGACAATCCCCACTTGGGATACCTGACTGGGCTAGTGGCTATGGGGGCCCGTGGCCAAGCTGCAGTGGAAGGTGACCTGAAGGAAATGCCTCGGCCTCCAGCTAGGAAGGGCCTGGGCCAGCAATGACCCACCGCGCAGTGTCCCAGCTCCCTGCCCCACACCTGCGGGGCACGGCCCCTCCTCTGTAGGGAGGTTGGCATGTACCTTAGTGCTGCTTCCTCCATCCCCAAAGGCCTCTCCCAGCCAGTCTCTGGCAACCCCTGCCGTTCAATACGCACATTACCCTGCTGTGACATACCGGGGGGGGAACCCCTCGGGGATAGGGGGGCTGTCACACAGCTGGGCAATTTAACCCGGCTGGGCAGGAGTGACTGTCTCCCTGGAGCTGGGGTCTCAGCCCAGGTGTCTCTCTGCCCTTCCCCCCAGTAGCGCCCCACATTGAGTTCCAGCCCCACATTCACACCCACAAGTGCTGGTGGGTTCCAATCCCAGCTGAACACGCCCACCCGGCCCTAGTGCGGAGCAGAAGGGCCCAGCGCTGCCCCACAGACCCTCTGGCTCTCCGAGCCAGCTCTTACCCATCACTGCAGCACGTCTGGCCCATGCTGAACGCTGCTGCTCTGTGCAGAGAGGCTGGCACTTCTCGCTCCTGCCGTACGAGGGGCAGGTGCTGCTACCGACTGCTCCCCCTAACCCCCGCCCTGCTGCGCTCTGGGGATGCTGCCATGCTGTGGAGCTCTCAGGTGTCTTGAACTGGAATTTGTTTGGAGAGAAACTGCTAAGGAGCCTTATCAACCCCGAGCAGAGAGTACCTGGGAGCCTGCCTGAGTCGGGCGGGTCTGGTACAGCCTCCCCCCAGATAAGGCTCTTCCCTGGACCTGCCACTCATTGGAATCTGGAACGATTCCCTCCGAGGTAACACCCGGGGCAGCCAGGGCAGGGCAGGGTACGGCCTGCTCCCCTGGAGCGTTAGGGCTTTCAGGAGTCAGAGGTGCCAGCAGAGCAGGTTGTACGTTAAAGCAGCGAAGGCAGTTGGGGGGCAGAGGAATTGGGTGCTTTGCCATTGCACTTGATCAGCTCAATTTGAAAATTCTTTCAAAGGAAATCCAGATGTATACATCTGACTGGGGTACATGTACACACATACACACGCACACTCACATGTGCACACACTCATGTGCACATACACGTACACACATACATACGCACATGTACACATACACATATATACAGACGTACACATACACGCACACACGCTGTCCCTGGAGCGCCCCAGGATGCAACTGACGGGGTGGCTGGCTATTATGGAGGCAGAAGGGGGTTGGGAGAAAATAATCAAGAAGAACTTTTGCTGAAAATGCAAACCTAAGCTGGAAATCTGTGCAGGGCTGGGTCAGCGAAAATGATCTTTTGAGCTGTTCTTATTAACCGTGGTCCTGTACTTCCTGGTTTGCGTCGGACCCAGGCAGGAGACTGGGCTGCTCTGAGCTGTAGAAGCCATTGGAATGAGCCAGGTCGGAATGAGCCAGGCCCTCAGAGCCTTCTGCCACCAATCGCCCCAGCAGTCACTGATCCAAACCAAACCACGTCCTTCCAGTCAGGCAGTTTCATATGCACACGTCAAACCCTTGGTTTGCCACTCAGACACCACGGTGATGGGCACAGTAAGGACCGAGAGACGCTAAACAGGCAGACAGACAAGGAAATAGTGGCCCTGCCTACAGGTGTGTGTGTGGTGCAAACGGATGAACACCAGTTGCTGGCTGAAGGCACAACCTTAATTCCCACATCCCCTGTCTGTCAGCTATCGTTCGCTTGGCAGCCTGAGCTCCGATTTCTAACGCAGCGTTTTGCTCTGGCCTATTGTGGTTCTCATGTCCGGGGACGCCTTGGCCCCTGGTATCAGGAGCGGTGCTAAGGAGGCTGCTTTTCAAAGGTCCTTAAGTAGGGTTGCCAACTTTCTACTTGCACAAAACCAAACGCCCTTGACCCAACCCCTTTCATGCCCTTCCCCAAGGCCCCACCCCCACTCACTCCAGCCCAGCCCACCTCTCTCAGTCGTTCGCTCTCACACCCTCACTCACTTTCACTGGGCTGGAGCTGGGGGTTGGAGTGCAGGGAGGGGTGAGGGCTCCGGTGGGGATGCGGGCTCTGGGATTGGGCTGGAGATTAGGGGGTTGGGGTGCCAGAGGGGGATCCGGGCTGGGACAGAGGGTTGGGGTGCGGACTCTGGGAGGGAGTTTGGGTGCGGGAGGGGGCTCAGGGCTGGGGTAGGGGATTGGGGTGGGGGTGTGGAGTCTGGGAGGGATTAGGGTACAGGAGGGGGTTCCAACCTGGGGCAGGGGGTTGGGGTGCCGGGTGTGAGGTCTGGGAGGGAATTTGGGTGTGGGAGGGGGTTCCGACCTGGGGCAGGGTTTCTGGGTGCGAGCTCCGGCCAGGCGGCGCTTACCTCAGCCAGCTCTTGGTCAATGGCACACCGGTGCTAATGCAGGCTCCTGACCCCTGGTCTCCCTCCGCTGGCAGGCTCTGAGCAAGGCCTGCCCAGAGAACATGGATGACGAGCTCTCGATCCTGCTGACAGCACCCCCCAGCACAGACAAACTCCAGCACATCTTGGAGGTGAGCAGAATGGGGAGGGGCCGCAGGGGTTTTACCTTAGCCCTTGGGACTCCTAGAAAGAAGAGACTGGAAAATCCATGTTTCTATTGGATCTTTCCGAGTATGCATTGGTGATATAAACTCACTGGGTGACTTTGGGGTAACTCACTTCCCCCTTACGGCATCAGTCTTCTCCACTATCAAATCTACACTGGGGAAGAAGGACAGAAGCCCCGACAATCACCTTCACCTCTGGTTGTCTGGTCCTGGGAGCCGAAACCAACTGGACTATCTGCCCTAACTCCTAAACTGCCCTATCTTTCCCTCCTAGGGCCTTGTCCTTAGTGCTCAGCCTGGCCCCTTCCCAGCTTGTCCCTCACCTTTAAAGGACGCTCCAAGCCCCTCCCATGCCTGCTTCCCTTGGGGTCTCTCTCCTGGCTAAGTACAGGCTGCCCTTCAATCTCTCAGCAAGCCTGGGTCCTAGTCACAGGCTGCGTCTTGTCACGTGACCCCCACACTTATTCCCTTCACCCTAGGGACCTGCATCACCTGGGCCAGGTGCAGTTGAACTCCAACCCCTTTCCTGGCCATCTCACCCTGGGACAGGTTGAAACTGGTAACCTGTGGGTAACAGTAACTGGTTGCTCCCAAAGGTGCTGAAGACACAATGGAAGAGGAAATCCTTTGGCCTGGATTGAAATTATTCCGACTGAAAG